>NW_025935747.1:0-456 GCF_000764305.2 Hyalella azteca | reverse complement strand
GTCAATATCACAATCAAAATTATTTCACAATCAAAAATATGTTATAATATCACAATCAAAAATATTATTCACAAATAACCATCCATTTCAATGCCGAACTAGACTCCCATCTTCACGCTAGCCATATGTTTACATACGTCACAAACGGTGACATATGTCGTCCCACCCCCACGGTGATGTCACACCATAGTGGCAATCAAGAACATATTTTTTTCTAGGGTAAACATACAATTTCCGAACGCAAATTAAGCATATGCATTGCTTCAAAATTTTATGAACGCCGATGGTAAACAGTAAATATAACTCAGTTTACAAATAAATTTACATTTTGAAAAATTAGTTTTTACATATCTCGGTCTCGAATGTTAGTAGGTTCTGCTCTGCTGAGACGACAATGCAAGTTTGGTACTGGCAGCGCAGGCATCGACAACCACACGTGGCGCCAGTTCACATACG
>NW_025935746.1:0-328 GCF_000764305.2 Hyalella azteca | reverse complement strand
TAAATTGACTGACATACTGATTAAATTCTGCTAAATATACTGATAATTGACTGATTGGAAACGGTTAAAATTATTTATCTAAAATAAAGGGTATAGTAGTTTCATTTTTTCTCCATTAATTATACGTGTAAATGCTGCCGCCATCACCTGCAACCCTCTGAACACGGGTTGGGCTTGAGGACGAGCTGTAAGCGGTTAGACAAATCACATCTGTACAGTGCAGCACAACACGGGTTGGGCTTGAGGACGAGCTGTAAGCGGTCAGACAAGTCACATCTGTACAGTGCAGCACAACACGGGTTGGGCTTGAGGACGAGCTGTAAGCGGT
>NW_025935745.1:1546-1995 GCF_000764305.2 Hyalella azteca | reverse complement strand
TGAATGCAGAGACTGGCATGAATGACGGAGTGATGACGGAGACTGGCATGGTTGACAGGATGATGAATTCTGAGACAGACATGAATGGCCGAGTGATGAATTAAGAGACTGGCATGAATGACGGAGTGATGAATGCAGAGACTGGCATGAATGACTGGGTGATGAAAGCAGAGACTGGCATGCTTGATACGGAGATGAATTCAGAGACTGGCATTAATGGCTAATTGATGAATTCAGAGACTGGCATGAATAGCTTAGTGATGAATTCAGAGACTAGCATGCGTGGCTGAGTGATGAAGTCAGAGACTGGCATGAATGGCTGAGTGATGAAGTCAGAGACTGGCATGAATGGCTGAGTGATGAAGTCAGAGACTGGCATGAATGGCTGAGTGATGAAGCCAGAGAGATGTGTATAAGAGACAGGTTTAATAGCAAGCGAAAAATAAATA
>NW_025935745.1:0-1474 GCF_000764305.2 Hyalella azteca | reverse complement strand
GTCGCAAAGTTATTCTGGGTCCTCTTGGCCATTCGATCGAAATCTACTCCTGGTCCGAATCTACTTTCCGACTTTATAGTCTTTTTAGAGTATTGGAAGATTTGGCCGAACCGAGTCATATCGAGCTTGCAAGCGGCTGTCTCTTATACACATGTGAGGAGATCATGCCTTCTAGTGAGGCAATCATGTCTCACCAGTGAGGCAATCATGTCTCACCAGTGAGGCAATCATGTCTCACCAGTGAGGCAATCATGTCTCGCCAGTGAGGCATGATTGCCTTGCCAGTGAAGCTCGTCGTTCCGTAGCGGAACCATGCAGAAATTGGCCGTTCAGGTGGCTTCCTCAGATGGCTTTCCTGGCTGGCTGCCTATAAGATGCTTTCCTAGGTGGCTTCCTAAGATGGCTCCCTCAGATGGCTTTCCTAGGTGGCTGCCTAAGATGGCTTTCCTAGGTGGCTTCCTAGGTGGCTTCCTCAGATGGCTTTCTCTCATGGGCTGAGGTTGAATGGGGAACATTCTAAGAATTTTTCTTCCAAAATGACCTCTTACCTCTGACAGCCGTTTGATAACTTAAACTTTCCTTTGATAACTTAAACTCATTGATTTAAACTGTCTCTTCACATCATGTAAAAGGTAGTGCATCACATCAAAAACCAGGGCAGTGCTCTCAGCCTCTTGATGTTAATAACCCTTGACCGACTTTTCACTAAGCAGCAATGGAAGTGTATCACATCAAACATCAGGGCAGGGCTGTCAGCCTCTTGATGTTAATAACCCTTGGCTGTCTTTTCACTCCGCAGCAATGGCAGTGTATCACATCAAACATCAGGGCAGGGCTATCAGCCTCTTGATGTTAAGAACCCTTGGCTGTCTTTTCACTAAGCAGCAATGGCAGTGTATCACATCAAACATCAGGGCAGGGCTATCAGCCTCTTGATGTTAAGAACCCTTGGCTGCCTTTTCAATAAGTAGCAATGGCAGTGCATCACATCAAACATCAGCGCAATGATACCGCTCCACTCTTCCTTGCTGCATGCTGGAGCGGTGAAGAGCCACTTCATTTGCCGCAGCTTAATTTGCGATCAAACTTGGTGAGCGTATTTTTGGCCAGTCAGACGCCGTTGACCACATTATGCTGCAAAATTTCAAGTGAATCGAAAATCCGATGTTAAGTTCTGGCAAAAAGGTTATGGGTATAAAAGGTAAAAAGGGAGAAAATGGTTTAACCACGCGAAATAAACGAAAAAATATAACTCAGTACTCACTGCATTGAGTGACAGAGAGCGCATTTTCTCGTCGACGAAAACTTGAAGCCACCGACGGACAGACAGACGGGCAGACGGACGGACAGACTGACATGGCGAGCACAATATTGCATTTTTTTTCATAAATGAGAAAATGCGCTAAAAATAAACAGAAAACCGTGAAGTAATTGTATACAGTACAAACAGCGTGAAATATCTGTACGTTATAGC
>NW_025935744.1:0-1284 GCF_000764305.2 Hyalella azteca | reverse complement strand
TCATAAGAAAGACTATAACTGAGACGTTTCGGCCCTTTGAAACCACCACCCTCTGAAGCACTTGGGAGGGAAGAGGAGAAAGGAAGAGGGGAGGGGAATTTTTGCCCCCTCATTAGGGGATTTTGTGGTCTGGTAAGATTGTGGCTTGGGAAGATAGTGGGGAGGAATAGTGAAGTGTAAAGGGGCTTACAGTGAGGCGGGCTGCGAGTCTAAGAAAGTAAAACAACAAAATGTTAACGATTCTTGCTTTAATCACAAAATTTTTTGCTTTAGTTTCACAAAAAATTTTTGTATGTTGACTTCTGTCTACCACAAGAATTCTCATTCAGAAGTGCATGGTATACCGATCAATGAAGAATACATAGTTAAATCTACGTACATCAAGAAAATTGTAGAAAAGTCGCGCGCTTCTCGAGCATAATGGTGCAATATTTTATCCTTCCTGATAACATTTGAAGTACAAAATTTGCAAAATGTATCTAAACATAATACACATCGGTGATACACACAAATATCTAAACACAATACACCCACCGGTGGGTCGTGCCCGGTATGAAATACGCCCTGAATACGACATAGACGCACGTGACATATTAAAGTAAGTGATATGAATAAAAAAATATAACTCAGTACTCACTGCAGTGAATGACAGAGCGCATTTTGTCGTCGACGAAAACGTGAAGTCACGGACGGACAGACAGACAGACAGGCAGACGGACGGACGGATTAATAGTGTATTTTTTCCATTAATGAGAAAATGCGCTAAAAAGTCGAATAGCATTCCAAGTTTCAGAATTATGCCTTATTTAATGCGGGGTTAAGTATTGTTTGAAAAAAATATTGAAGAAACTCCCTTGTGTCCAAATGACAAGATTAGCGCTATGTAAGGGTTACTAACCAGTAGACTAATCAGGTACGCAATTTAACTCTCATATGACACAATTATTTTGCCTAATGGCTTTATTTATTATAGATTGGCTTGTCAGACGAGGGAGCCTTTTGAGCCGTGATGTGAATGGAGGACGACTCCACTTCCTCAAGAAGCAGAGAAAACAACAACAAGAAACTCTATAGGACTTAAGGTATCCTGACGCTGACTTACGGCGCTATGGATTTAAACACTTGACTTCATAGAATTCTCTACATCGAAGCATGCCTGATCATGTGAAGGAATATAATAGAATAGAAGTGTCGGCACTGAAGAAATAGACCCATGGCCTGTTGCCGATTCTTGAATTTTTCGTGACTTGATTCACAAGGGATCCGGCCTTTGGAACCCGATCT
>NW_025935743.1:0-431 GCF_000764305.2 Hyalella azteca | reverse complement strand
AGGATAATACGTCAATAAACAATGTATACGTAGGTACGAATGCATTATCATTTGTATTTATAATTAAAACAGATTATTTCATATTTTACTTAAGGCTGATTATTCGCTGTGATTTTATTTAGAGAAATTGTCGATTTGTCTAGTGAATGCTTTTCATTAAATTTAATTTTCTCATCAAAAGCTACTATTTGAAATATACTATGATAATATTCTCATGTTTAAAAATTTTAATGATGACTTATGAAGAGGCGAAAATTATATCAAATTCACTTAAATGACTACATTATGTTTTGAGAACGCGTCACACGAATCGAAGCTGCACCAAAATTTTTATACATTTTTTCACAAAGAACAAAAAGTTGAATTTAATATTGATGCTTGTATTGAAAATTAAGAAATCTTATATATAAATTCTTAGTTTTGAATTATCG
>NW_025935742.1:0-386 GCF_000764305.2 Hyalella azteca | reverse complement strand
TGTTGGGCATCTCCCCTTGCGGCTTGACCCCACATTGCCCCCCGCCCCCTGGTGGATCCTTTGCCGCTCCAGGGGCCAACAGCTGCCGGCCCCGGCGAGTCCCCCTTGCGCCACAGGAGGAGAACCACCGAGCAAGGTTGCGTCATCATCTGCTTCATCATTTGCATCATCATCTGCTTCATCATTTGCATCATCATCCAATTATTCAATGCGTCGTAATATCAGATCTCCCACTATCAAGTAGCTCATAATTACCTCCTAAACTCATCTGATGCAGGAATCTAAATCATATGTCTGACTAAAACTAAAAAACATTGACAAAATTTAATTCATAGAGAAAATAATTTGTAACAAAGATAGCCTTTTTATGAAATGGAACAATTATT
>NW_025935741.1:0-20727 GCF_000764305.2 Hyalella azteca | reverse complement strand
CCGGCCAACGCAATTGAGAAAAACTAAATCACGGAATTTGTCCGGAAAAAATGCCCGTCTGGCAACCCTGTTTAAAAACAGTACAAAAAATGAAATAATAGTACAAGATGAAGCAATCGTAGTCAACGTGTCAAAACCCTAAGGCAATACAACGAGTAGAGAAAATGAAACGTTGATTGGCGACGCCCTATGCTGTACTGGTGGCTGCAGCTCATATGGCCTGTGTAGCCTCCGCCCCGCAAAATGTTGCCACACACAAAAAAAGAACTATTTGGCTCCCGTCTGACCGTGTCATTAAAATCGTTTCACTAGCGAATACGTGACATACAGTGAAGAATTCGTCGCAAAAAGTACAGTTGCAAAGTGATCTTGACATGTTGGTTGTTGTTGTTGTTGTTGTGGTTCCCCGGTCTCTTTTTTATAAGAGATCTGCCAGAAGCTGTGTCTAGCGTGTGCTCAATGTATGCTGACGACACATATTCCACACTGAGATTTAAATGATGGAAAGTTGTTTCAAAATTTAAACACCTATTGATATGCTTCTAGATACAAATTTTTTCATGTTTTTGCCTTATTATGTCAAATTTATCTTAATAACTTCACTTCAAATCCTGAATTATATCGTCTCCCGTCACAAGTTTTTGAACATCTCGTGTCTTTTAGAAAACGTTGGTGGTTTAGAAGCAGTAATTATTTTATTTTCAGTCACAAAAATTTGTGTACAAGTATTTGAATTTCATAATTGAATACATGAACAAAACAGGTAATTAATTTTATATATAGATAAATACAATGCAAAAGTTATTGATCAGTTATGAATACCAGGACAAATTATTTTAAACGGTTCCACAACTTAAAGGACCAGCCCCTAAACGAGTAAACAAGAGGTATTTACGATTTTAATGCTCAACATTTGCTTAGGACTGAGGTTATATCAACCAGTCAGTGGCAGAACAATGCAACACTTCTGCGGCAACGCAACGGTTGTGTTGTTTGAACGGCCTTGGCATGTATTTCTACAGTTGCTGCGGGTATAAATAAACAGAAGAAACAAAGGAAAAATTGTCATCCATACATCCTAAAATAAATGACAATGATATGATTTGGTAAGTATTTTGCAAACTTCCTTTATCATTGGTAATGGAAATGTTTATTTCAGAACTGTTATTGAATACACTTGTGAAAACTAATGTTCTGTAATCAATAGTCTTTAAAATGACAAAATCAGTAAATTTAAAATATTTAGTTATACAAGGGAGATCCTATATCATCATAGAAGCTGTAAGAAAAAAATCGTTTCTGATGTAAAAGAATGTTTTTAATTTGAGGTAGAAGTGTAAAAGAGGTAATAGTGTAAGGACTGAGCAGAGCTAGAATCATGGCCGAGTCTTAACCGATGCCATTGTCATTTTTTACGTCATTGATATCATTCTGGAACCAACGTAAGTAACTAAGGAATTTCCCAGTTCAAATATTTATTGATTTATTTATATCAATTTCGAAACTCCACATATTTCTAAAGGGAGTTGTGATGAGACCATGGGGTCAAACTGTTGAGTTTAGACCATTGCAACTTGCAAGAGGAGCCCAAGGGCCAAGGGCATGGGACCATGCAAAGGGTTAAAACTGCCGCATGGCGGTGGACCGCCATAAGTACCTATCTTCATAGAATTCCACTATGCACTACAACATGCATAACTTGGCAGCTATCTGGCAGCCAAACGTGCCACTGTGCAGAATAGAAAGTGGGTGAATATTGCCAGATCTTTGGCGATGAATCAGCAGCAAAATTTACACCTTCTGAAGATTTTGCCAACACATTTGCATTGAAATTATTGCATATGAGAAATAACTTTGAAATTACTGGAAATCTGAAGGACCCCAAGTCCCCAAGCACACACAGTAAAGTTTCCGGTATGCTGGAAGGATCAGGATGCAGTGACGCTTGTCTGGAAATCAGTTATGTTGTGTGTAAGTGTTTCGGTATGTGGATAGTAAAGGATATACTATCAAAGTTGCTTGCAGCACTTTCTTCATAAAAACTACTACCTAGCAATGAATCTTGAAAATGGCCAGCAATGCTTTGAGCTGAAAAAAACATATCTTGGCAATGCTGCTTGCACCTTCTGCACCTTGGCAATTGCATGGTGCCACGGCCACCTATTGTATTGAGAGAGCAGCAAAGTAGAGTGGGGGCTGTGGGGCTTGAAAGTCAAAACAATTCTGCTGCCAGGACCACCAAGAGATTATCAGATATCAACAAAGCTATCATGAACCCTATGTCTTAGCATTTAGCAACCTTTGCAACCTTGATTTTTTCCTTGCAACATTTAGCAACCTTGATTTATTATTCTTGTTATTCACTGCATCCACCACAGCACCGCTTGCAGCCATTCAGATTTTCAACTACTATCTAAATAGTTGGCCAAAGATTGGCGAATAAGCCAAATATCTATAATGCAATAATTTCAATCCAAATGTGTTGGCAAGAACTTTTGAAGGCAACAATTTTGCTGCTGATGCTTTGCCAAAGATCTTGCGATATTCACTTTAGTGACTTACTTTCTGCACAGCAGGGTAGAATTCTAGAAATGGAGGTTCACTTATAAAAAAGCTTTCCACCCAAGGTGGAATGCTTTCCTTAGATACAGTGCTCTGCCAGGTGACTGACTATAATATAAATGAAAAGGAGGATCAAAAGTGGACAAACTGTTTCAGTTGTATAGTACCTCAGATTTGTTAAAAAATTCTTTGAATGTCTCTTGTTTGATAGATATTCTCTATTTTTCTTTTATTTAATGGATTTTTTGAAAATTTTCCAGGCTTTTTGTTTGTAATGATCAAGTTTAAGTTAAGTATTTAGTTAACCAGTACTGTAGTACATATACCATATTTCTGGGTGGGGCTTATGGGCACAACCAATCACAGCTGGAAAGCATCCCCATCAACCAATCACAGCTTGAAAGCATCCCCAGCAACCAATCACAGCTGGAAAGCATCCCCATCAACCAATCACAGCTTGAAAGCATCCCCAGCAACCAATCACAGCTAGAAAGCAGATAACATTACAACTTCATTTCCCAATCACAGCTGGAAAGCTGGAAGGGGCTAAAATCACAATCCCATAAACCAATCACAGTTGAAAAGTGATAGGATATGTATAATGTATATAATAAAATGTAACTTGACTGCATCAGAAGACTCCTGCAATGCGGGTAACTCCTTCATCTCTGCTGGAGTCTTAGAGCTCTAGAATGTTTCTGTAAGGTATAATGCAAGTTTAGGTAGTGCAAGATATTCAGAGTAAACAGAATTGGGCTCACAACTTTCCTTTAAACATGGATTAGAAGAGGCAAACTTTTTACCTAAAGTCACATACTTGTTTACTCTAATTTGAAATTTTATTGCTTATACACATGAAGCTTCTGCCCAATTATCCAATTTGGTACACTGTACAAAGTTTGTGAACTAAGAAATGACTTGAGTAATGCACAAGTATTGAATATTATTCCTAAAGAAAATCTTGAAAATATATAAATTTGGTTTTGAATAAATCTTGATATTCTTGTCTATAAATATGTAGTCGTACCTTCAAAAAATTGCTAAGTGTTTGTAGCAACTCATGCACTGCATAAGTCCGCTAAGTACAAGGAATTCCAAAATATGGTACCTTTAAAACATTTCCACAATGAGTTATGTCAACAATATGCATAACTTCACAAATGATAGAAGCACTCATAAGTTGAGTTTTGTACAACTTCTGAGGCCACAAAGCAATTGAAAATGAGTTTGAACACTACAGTGAACTGTAAACATTTTTCCTATATTTCTTAGTTCTTCACAAGTTAACTGTTGTTGTGCTATCAGTGAACCAATATGTTTCATGTTTGTGTTGATCCGGGCTGGTTATTTGTTTTCAATAAGCAGAGGTGGGCAGTAGCACGCTACATTTTCAGTAGCAGTAGGTAGCGGCGCTACATTTAAGCAATTGTAGCGGTAGCGCCCGCTACATATTTAAGTAGCGATACGAGGTTTTGCCGCTACAGTGCTACCGCTACATTTATCGATAAAGCTTTTAGATTTTACTTAATAGTATTAAATATTATTTAAAAACCAGCATGATACATACATAATGTACATTACAGAATAAAACTATACGAAAGATTTCGGTGTAATGTTTTCAACCTCAGCCTCATTATTAATGTATGTGTCCAGAAGTTGAAAGCGAGTATGGATAAAAATTTACGCTACTGCGCACCTCTTGGGGATGCTTTATTAATGGGCATTCAAACCAGGTTTTCCAACCAACTGAAAGACCTCGATTGCATTATCGCTTCAGCTTTTCAACCCCAATTCAAATTAACCTGGCGTAAAGACGAATCAAAACTGAGAGAGATCAGGCAGAAAATGATCTCTCTGGTTGATGGGAAGCTTTCTGACACAATTACACAAGCTACCAGCAGCAGCAGCAATGACAAGGAGAATGCTGATTCTTTCTTTAATGAACTCCAGAAAACACAAAATCACAGTCACGTCAATGAAAGAGATCAACTAGTGAACAATTATTTGGAAAGTCCGCTAAGCACCACTTTACCTGCTTCTGAATCATTTCCTTGTAACTCATTCCTTGAGATGTTTGTAGAGTACAATACTCCAATCCCTTCTAGTGCTGCGGTGGAGAGGATGTTTTCCTTGGGAAGGGATATCCTAAAGCCAAAGCGTTCAAGTTTGTTGGATGTTCATTTTGAAATTCTGGTATTTTTAAAAGAAAAAGTTTAACTAAATGGAAATATTATTCAGTGTTGTTTGCTTGCGAGAAAACTTTTTTTTTATATTTCAATTTGTTTATGACTTGCGAGTAAATTTTACAGGTATTGCTAGGTTTCAGTTTGCATGCAGGTATATGATACAGGTATTTTTTCATGTTTCAGTTTCCTTACTGTTATTTTTACACAGTTATTTTTATGTTTCACCTTCCCAACATGGATATCTTCTTTAATCTACCAATCTCAAAAATTATCCACATATATATACAAATAAAAGACTGATTTTTTATATGTATATGTGGATAATTTTTGAGATTGGTAGATTAAAGTAGACATCCATGTAGGGAAGGTAAAACACTGAAATAACTAACTTGTATTTACTGTATCTAACCCATACTATTTCAGTTAGGTTAATTGCAATAAAGTTGCATTGATACATTTTGAAAATGTTTTATTATCATTAAATGTTTATTAGTAAATCCCAATAGCAGAACAATAAACATTTAGAGATTTCCAATAATTTTGGCCATTGTAGCGACTAATGTAGTGGCGCTACATTTTACTGTAGCAGTAGCGGTAGCGCCCGCTACAATCTAGTGGCTGTAGCGGTAGCGTCTGCTACATTTAGAGCATGTAGCGGTAGCGGCAGCTACATTTCAAAGTAGCGCTGCCCAGCTCTGTCAATAAGTACAAGTATGAGAAATTGGAAACAAATGATTGATTTAAAACCACAAAGTTTCAAGTCATTCCTTTATAATATTATTGTATGATCAACAATGAAGTTTTTCCATTATCAAACTTAATGATAATGATTCCAATCACTCCTGCTGACACAGTTTGATTAAATAGGACTGTGGGAGTTGGCATTTGTTCTTCCAATTTCCAAGATCCAGTTTGACCAGTAGAGAGGTTTGGTAATACATTGGGAATCTTGGCTATCCATCATTACTATCAAGCAGGATGGATTTCTAAAAATTAAGGTTCATATATTATTTCCAATCCATCTTCACCACTTTTTTATCCAAAAATTTTAATTGAGATGGAGAAGAGAAAAATAGGGAGAGATTAAAGTTACACTCGAAAGAATCAAGAATGAAGGTTGCAACTTGCAAAACTTCAAGATTTCAATTACACTAAATATTAATTCATTAGCATTTCATCTCCAAGTCAAACACAACAAAATAACATTTACAAAATAATAACAAATCACGCCACAAATAAGAGTTGAACTCAACATGATATACCTTGAAGCTATTATGTGAGAGCAAAATCTCATACACGTTCACTCAGTGAAAGCTAACCAGCAACTGCATTTGATGGTTGGCAATGCCGCTTCTGGAAGGTTAGTGTTGGTGGTATGAAGCAGCAACAAGCGGTAATATTAAGGTTGGCAATGCCACAATACAACTGTAATATTACTGTATGCAAGTACTATAGAATTATGGTTATGGTATTTACCATAAGTATTACGGTAGTTTCACAAATGTATTCAGGAACAGATTCTGAAATTAAAGCAACATTTCCATTCCTATATATAAATGGGATTATTAATACACCTATCAAATTCATTCAATGTTTTTCAATTTGGGGTGTATGAATGACAAAATGGTCATTTATACCAGTTGCAGCTATAGAATTAAGTAGAATTAAAAAATAATTAAAATTAAATTGTAATAAATTAAATTTATTTATTTGATACACCAGATGGTACATGCTGTAGAATCAAATTCTATTAAAAAATGTTAAATTGAAAATTTTGATTAAAATGTTTGAATTAAAAATTAATTTTTATTAAATCAAATTGAATTATTTAATACACCTCATGGTACATGCTCAATGTTTTATGTATTGCACTAATTGTCCCTTTTAAACAATGAACATTTTCTGAAAGACACAAGATGTTTGAAAACTCATGATGGGAGACAAAATCATTCAGAATTTTAAGTGAAGTTATTAAGACAAATTAGACCTAATAGGGCAAAAACGTGAAAAATTTCATATCTGGACAAGTATGAATAGGTGATTAGATTTTGAAACAACTTTCCATGATTTAAATCTTAGAGTGGAATGTGGATCAAATCTATTTATTGTGAAATCAAACTTGACAAGACCAAAAAACAAAGTGTGTGACACCATCTTATCAAATGTATTTATGGCAGCACTATGTGCCCATACACCATGAAAGATTTGCAGTTTATCTCATCATTTTATGTGGTTTCGAGAACTTTGTTGGTAATGGTGAAATTGTGAGAATTTTCTGCAAAAAATGACATAATTTTTTTTTATTTTAGAACATATTCATTGCAAAAATTGTCTGATACAACTAGTGAATGTATTCAAGGGAGGCGTCGCCAACACGGTGAAGAGGGCCGCAGAACATTAGCTGTATTGTATCATAGTGCATTTTCTTACTTCTAGGTCATGCCTCCTAATATCATCTGGTTTTCTCCCTTAGAAGGAGTGGTTTAAATTTTGTTTTGTTATCAATAATGTGTGTGTTTCTTCTGTGTTTGTTTCAGACATATATCTTTGTTATTGGCTTTACCAATACATGTGTCCAGTATTGCCAGTGAAAAAGTCTACCTTTAACATGCACCAGCATGGTCATGCTTGAACTTGTGCCTATCTGCACCTGATTGTCTATCAATGTCTTCATCCATTGCCTGAATTCCAATTTACCTTGAAGTGATTGTCAACATAATCCTGCTTGACAAACTGCCGATACTCTGGTTCTTCCACATACTCCTGTTTCCTAAGCAACTTCAACGCTCCTTAAGGGTGAGTTGCAGTGAACTGGTAATATGATGCATTAATTTCCTGTCCTACCCATTTTCATGCTCTAACTAAATTGCACCCAATTTGGCTTATGATCTTGGTAAATATTTGGTTGCTTTTACAGTTATTGAGTGTTTACAGTGTGACATTTGCATTACAGCATTAAGTCTTGTGTTATGCTTTGTGTTCCTTTTTGCTATACTGTATGGAGTAAGTGTCCTGCTTCTTGCTGAAGCTTAATACCCGCTTGCTAAATTTAATCTCAATCTTAACTTTATTCACTTGAAGTATGAGTCCTCTTTATTTGCCATAAAAGGCAATGGACTCAAGATTTGTACTTGTTAATTCGATAGGAGCAGTTGGTGTGGGACCCAGCTGCCAAGCTGTTGTGGAGATCTGGAGTCCCTGACTGCAAGTTTGTGACCTTCCTCTCCTGAGTACCATCACTTCACTAACCTGAACTCCTTGAAGAGTGCAGTGCTCATGCTCATATATATTGTACCAAATTGTATGATTTAATTAATTTTATATATAGATAAATACAATGCAAAAGTTAATGATCAGTTATGAATACCAGGACAAATTATTTTAAACGCTAAAGGACCAGCCCCTAAACGAGTAAGCATGAGGTATTTACGATTTTAATGCTCAACATTTGCTTAGGACTAAACTTATATCAACCAGTCAGTGGCAGAACAATGCAACACTTCTGCGGCAACGCAACGGTTGTGTTGTTTGAACGGCCTTGGCATGTATTTCTACAGTTGCTGCGGGTATAAATAAACATAGAAGAAACAAAGGAAAAATTGTCATCCATACATCATAAAATAAATGACAATGATATGATTTGGTAAGTATTTTGCAAACTTCCTTTATAATTGGTAATGGAAATGTTTATTTCAGAACTGTTATTGAATACACTTGTGAAAACTAATGTTCTGTAATCAATAGAGCCTTTAAAATGACAAAATCAGTAAATTTAAAATATTTAGTTATACAAGGGAGAAGCTATATCATCATAGAAGCTGTAAGAAAAAAATCGTTTCTGATGTAAAAGAATGTTTTTAATTTGAGGTAAAAGTGTAAAAGAGGTAATAGTGTAAAGACTGAGCAGAGCTAGAATCATGGCTGAGTCTTAACCGATGCCATTGTCATTTTTTACGTCATTGATATCATTCTGGAACCAATGTAAGTAACTAAGGAATTTCACAGTTCAAATATTTATTGATTTATTTATATCAATTTCAAAACACCACATATTTCTAAAGGGAGTTGTGATGAGACCATGGGGTCAAACCGTTGAGTTTAGACCATTGCAACTTGCAAGAGGAGCCCAAGGGCCAAGGGCATGGGGCCATGCAAAGGGTTAAGACTGCCGCATGGCGGTGGACCGCCATAAGTACCTCTCTTCATAGAATTCCACTATGCACTACAACATGCATAACTTGGCAGCTATCTGGCAGCCAAATGTGCCACTGTGCAGAATAGAAAGTGGGTGAATATTGCCAGATCTTTGGCGATGAATCAGCAGCAAAATTTACACCTTCTGAAGATTTTGCCAACACATTTGCATTGAAATTATTGCATATGAGAAATAACTTTGAAATTACTGGAAATCTGAAGGACCCCAAGTCCCCAAGCGCACACAGTAAAGTTTCCGGTACGCTGGAAGGATCAGAATGCAGTGACGCTTGTCTGGAAATCAGTTATGTTGTGTGTAAGTGTTTCGGTATGTGGATAGTAAAGGATATACTATCAAAGTTGCTTGCAGCACTTTCTTCATAAAAACTACCTAGCAATGGATCTTAAAAATGGCCAGCAATGCTTTGAGCTGAAAAAACCATATCTTGGCAATGCTGCTTGCACTTTCTGCACCTTGGCAATTGCATGGTGCCATCTATTGTATTAAGAGAGCGGCAAAGTAGAGTGGGGCTTGACAGTCAAAACAATTCTGCTGACAGGGACACCAAGAGATCATCAGATATCAACAGAGCTATCATGAACCCTATGTCTTAGCATTTAGCAACCTTTGCTTAGTTCTAGATTTATTATTCTTGTTATTCACTGCATCCGCCACACGGCCACAGCACCGCTTGCAGCCATTCAGATTTTCAACTACTATCTAAATAGTTGGCCAAAGACTGGCGAATAAGCCAAATATCTATAATGCAATAATTTCAATCCAAATGTGTTGGCAAGAACTTTTGAAGGCAAAAATTTTGCTGCTGATGCTTTGCCAAAGATCTTGCGATATTCACTTTAGTGACTTACTTTCTGCACAGTGGCGCGGCCTCGGGAAGTTGGAACGGGGTCAGACGTCCCAGGTGAAAGGCTAGTTATTCTTGTTTTTTCCTACATTTACTCCCACCCCGTCCCATCTTCCTAAATTAAATGAAATAATTAACTAAAGCTTATAAAATTTTCAAGAGCGTTACTTACGACTAGGAACGATGAACTCTTTGCTCTTTACACCACCGCGCCGTCAATCACAACTTTTACTTACCAACTACGGCTTTATGTAAACAGCAAATCCGTGAGATCGCGTTCCGCAAGTACGTAAATTTCATGTTGATTAAATAAGTTTTTAAAAAGGAGGAACAAACTATTTTAAATGTCTTTTTAGACAATCAAATCTGCATTTACTGGAAAATAAGTATTCATTGATTATTAATTAGTTTTATTTCACTTTCCATGACAAAGCTGAAAGTCACAAGTAAGTTTATGTCTGCGAATACAAGGCGTGTCCGCCAAACAAGTTCCTCGAGATGAGACTGGCGCAAGGTTGATGATGATGTCTTCTTTGAGGTGTAGTAAATGACCTCACACAGGTCGGTTGTCACACCTGGACATGACAATTTATTTCAGTAGGTAATGACTAAATGCAAAATATTATAATAACGACTACAAGTATAGCAAAGCAAGTATTGATGTGGGCTACCGGCAGCAGAGAACGAGAAATAAAGGGAATTAATTTCATGCACACGGCGTATATAAGCAAAAAAAAATATATACGCCAGCAAAAATCATACTCGGTTTGGAAGCCAATTGATTTTCAGTGTTTACCAGCAACATGGCTTATAAGCCCAGACTTCTTAACGGCGCTGTACTCTACTCGCGTACTCCGCACTCGTATTTTTTTAGATGCACCGCATCAACATGTCTCCTGAGATCCCCGCGAGAACCTGCATCAGACTGCGAACATTTGTTTTCCCTTAAATTCATGTGCACCGATTTTATGTGCCGTTCTAGGTGAGCTTTCTGGTAGAACCCGCGCTTGCACGTCTGGCACTTGTGAGGTCGTAATTTTAAATGAACACTATTAACATGAGACTTAAGATCTCCTTTAGTGCTGCAAGTGTAGTCACATTGAGGACACTTGTGAGGCTTCAGCTTCAAGTGAACGCTAGCAACATGCCTAGCAAGTCCTGCTTTCGACTCATATGAATAGCAACAGTACGGGCACGAGTGCGGTTTGTCTTTGAGGTGCACCCTGGAAATGTGAACTTTTAGATTACCTTTCTGAGAAAAGTAGCTGCCGCACTCATCACACTTGAATGGCTTTAGTTTCAAGTGAACGACTTTCATATGGTGCGTAAGTTTACTCTTCACGGCGGCAGCGTAGGCACATTCATGGCATTTGTAGCGCCTGAGTTTCTGATGGACACCTGTAGTGTGATCACGAAGATGTGTTTTATTTGTGGCAGCATAAGCACAGAGAGCGCATTTATGCGGTTTTACCTTCAGATGTACATGTTTTATATGGCTGTTGAGATTGCTCTTGGAAGTAGCAGCATAGCTACAGTCAGAACACTTGTGAGGTTTGTCTACTAATTGGGCGCCGGCGAAACGGCTATCCAATTGAAACTTGGTAGCAGCAGAATGGGCTTTAGAGACGTGACGCTGTAGAAACGCAGGAGAAGAAAAATTGATGCAACAAACTGTGCACTTAAAGAATTGCTTCAGCTTTGCATGCACGGTGTTTAAATGGGTTTGTAAATGAGAAACCTGACTGAAGGCATAATCGCACTTAGAGCACTTGTAGGGCCTCAATTTAAGATGAACTGCGTTGATATGTCGATCAAGCTTACATTTAAAACGGAAAGCTGCGCCACAGACATGACACTTGAGAGTCTTCTCTTTGTTACGACGTACGTGGAAGGTTGTGGAAGAAATTGCCTCCTTCATAGAAGCATTTTGACGCTTAGAACGATTGAGGGATGTCCTTCGCAGACCATCAGTTTTTTAGAAAAGTTTGACTTATTTTCTTTACTTGAATTTGGTCCTCCACTTTTGCCCACTTTTTCACTGCGCATTTCAGGTCGCTCTGAATCTTTGCTCCCATGATCAGGATGAGGCTCTGGAAATGCTATTTCTTCTGAGCAAATATTATTTTCGTTTTCTTCACTGCAAACGTAAATGTAATTTTCAGAAACATGAATGCGAGTCAATAGTACACTGCATTTTTTTAATTTAATGCGAAGATGCTTAGAACGTCCCAAATCCACAGAATTGCGCGCCTCTTTCGCCTTAAAAGAAGCCTCCGGCGTTGCAGGGACAGTTCTCGTTCCATTGTAGCTGAGAACGTTACAATTTACTGATGGTGCAGGAGTAGGAGGAAGGCGGTCATTATTAGGCGAGCGAGCTTCACCAGCTTCTTGTTCAGTGGATGAGATTTTCATTTCATTTGTTTGACTCTTCCCCTTGGAAGTTAAAGTTTCTGAAGGCGGAAGAGTCATTGAAGCACCACAATTGTGCACCTCCAGAGAAGTAGAGGCTAAGCAGGCATTCTCAGAGGCTTTTTGAACAGCGGTGAAGATTCCTGCCCTTGTTGGGAGTTCTTGGTTTGCAGGAGAAGCCTGGGGGATGGATGGAGATGCCCCAGCCTCGACAAGCTCTGCCTTGAGAGAATCCAAGCCCAGGAATGGAATTTGGAACAGTTTGAAGTCAGCAACTGTAGCACTGTCCTGCTCAGATGGAAGAAATGTTACAAAAATAAATTTGGTCTAAATGTTGATGTACTCAAAAATAAGTACTGTGGGCAGATGAAAGAATTCTTCTCATCAAAGGAAAAATTTATTATTCAGCGAGACCATAACAAAATGAGGAAGATTTTCAGTACCGTATAATATTTGGGATAACTCGGTTCAGCTATCAGGATAACTTGGAGGCTAATCAGATGAATTTACTAAACTTCACAATTGACATGCAAATTTAGGCCACTTTCATGACAGTTAATTGGAAATCTACCATTTAACTACTAATTAATCTATTCCAAAGACCTCGAGTCTGTGGAAGACCTCAAGCATTTTTAATAAGTAATTTATAAAAACCTCGAGCATTTTGGAAGCTAGACTGAGATCTATGCAAAATTTAAGCTCAATCAAGATTGTATTGTAAAACACAATCATTCCTAATAAAATTTGATAAACATATATTATGCAAGCAAATGGTTACTGGGAAATCAAAAATTTATCTGAAGTTAAATAATGATAAATAGATACCTACTACCATCAAATTTTTTTATAAATAGAAAATCTGTATAAGTAATATGACATAAATTCAACACTGAAAATAAAAAAAACTATACTCAGTTTCATAATAAAAGAAAGGCTCTAACATCATGGATAGAAGAAACTATAAACCATCTTGGATATAATGCTAACGAAGCAAGTGCCCATATCTTCCTTCATGCGTAACTCAGAACTTTGCTGAACTTCATTAGGCTATTACTGGGATTTGGATTATTAACTAATTTCATAGAATAATAATAACAAAAGAACATTCTTCAAAGGAATATCACTAACTTCTTCCATGAAGAAAGGTTCCCCTTTCTCCACTTCAAGGAAGCCAGCTGGGAGCCCCGAGTCACAGTTTGATTGCTGCTCATCACGAGGCTCAATCTTCACAGCTTCTGCAAGTGCCACAACTTGAGTACTGATTCAATTATTGAGGAACATACTTCAAAATTGTCATTAGTTACTGACCTTATCATATATGGTCAAAATGCTCAGCACTGGCTACATGAATATTGACTTCAAATATGAGAATGCCAGACATCAATTCTAGATCTCATATAATTTACATAAATCTTATCCAAACCATAAAACTTACCTTTAAAAAACATTATTTTCCACAATATTTGCCAAAATGAAAATAATGATGACAAATCATTTCATTTTCTGTGTACATGCTTATGCCAAAATATGTACTATGCAGCAAATAAAGAGGAAGTGAGTGATTATTTATTGCATATATTCATTTTATTACTCAATTAATGTTGTATTACAAATTGTTTATACGTTGTGATTTTGCTTTGTTTCTTATTTTCTATTAATTGTGTTCAGTGTGTTTTAATTCGGCAAACTATATATTTTAGTGTTCATTAATTCTTCAGAAAGCTAATTGCTGCAATACAAGTTTGATATCATCATAAGGTTCTTGATCATTACTGTTTTCTGCTTTTTAATTAATGCTTGTTCATATTTAATCCAATTATTTATCTTATAGTCTTAGCACTATGATGCATAAAATTAATAAGTTTAACTTTCTTTTATGGCAGATCCCATATGCATCTTGTCCTACGCTCCATGTTTCCATGCTCCTTAGTTCCTTATGCTCCTATGCTCCATGTTTCCTATTCTCCTTAGTTCCTTAACTCCTATGCTTGTTAATCCTATGCTCTGAAACTCTTTAGGTATATACTGACATTCTCCAGTCACCTATGCACCATAAGTGCTCATTTCATAACCAAGAGCCACTTACTTGAACGGCAATTTAAATTCTGTCCTATTTGTCCATAATAAAAGATAAATTTTAGTCTCATCATTATCCATTCCCTAAGTAGGTTGTTGCCAACCTATCAAGTAGAAGTAGGCAACGTGTTTGCCTCACCCGCGGGAGACACGCGGCAACAAAGTCACATATTCGTTTACACTAATTTGAAATCTTATTGCTTGCACACATGAAGCTTCTGCCCAATTACACTATACAAAGTTTGTGAACTAAGAAATTACTTAAGTAATGCACAAGTATTAAATATTATTTCTGAAGAAAATCTTGAAAACATATAATTTGGTTTTGAATAAATTTTGACATTCTTGTTCATAAATATGGGGTCGTACGCTCAAAACATTGCTAAGTGTTTGTAGCAACTCAAGCACTGCATAAGTCCGCTAGGTACAAGGAACTCCAAAATATGGTACCTTTAAAACATTTCCACACTGAGTTATGTCAACAATATGCATAACTTCACAAATGATAGAAGCACTCATAAGTTGAGTTACGTACAACTTCTGAGGCCACAAAGCAATTGAAAATGAGTGCGAACGATACAGTGAACTGTGAAAAATTTTCCTATATTTCTTAGTTTTTCATAAGTTGACTTTTTTTGTGGTATCAGTGAACCAATTTATTTCACATTTGTGTTGATCCGGGCTAGTTGATTGTTTTCAATAAGTATAAGTATGAAAAATTGGAAGCAAATGATTGATTTAAAACAACAAAGTTTCAAGTCATTCCTTTATTATATTATTGTATGATCAAACAATGATGTTTTTCATTTATCAAACCTAATGATAATGATTCCTATCACTCCTGCTGACACAGTTTGATTAAATAGGACTGTGGGAGTTGGCATTTGTTCTTCCAATTTCCAAGATCCAATTTAACTAGTAGAGAGGTTTGGTAACATATTAAGAATCTTGGCTATCCATCATTACTATCAAGCAGGATGGAATTCTAAAAATTAAGGTTCATATATCATTTCCAATTCATCTTCACCACTTTTTTATCCAAAAATTTTAGTTGAGATGGAAAGGTTAAAAATAGGGAGGGATCAAAGATACACTTGAAAGAATCAAGAATGACGGTTGCAACTTGCAATATTTCAAGATTTCAATTAGACTAAATATTAATTCATTAGCACTTCGTCTCCAAGTCAAACACAACAAATTAACATTTACAAATTAATAACAAATCATGCCATCAATAAGAGTTGAACTTAACATGATGCACCGCAAAGCTATTTCGCAAGAGCAAAATCTCATACGCGTTCACTCAGTGAAAGCTAACCAGCAACTGCATTTGATGGTCGGCAATGCTGCTTCTGGAACTGTCTCTTATACACATCTACCAAACCTNTTTACGCAATAAATTATTGATTTTGTCTTCGATTTTCAAAATGGTTTTAGAGATCTGATCTGCAATTTCAACAAATTTGGAAGAATCGGTGAGGAGTGCATTTAGGCTACTGTTGTAGCGACTACGATCCACCAGAACAACACCCTTGCCCTTATCAGGTTTACAAATGATTAGGTCTTTATTTTTTGCTAGGCCTTTCAATAAAATTGTGTCACGAGGTTGGAAGACAGAGGAAAAAACTTTATAGGACTTGAAGCCATAAAAATGCCGGTAGGCTAAACTTTGCAGGTTGCCTAAAAATTCAGGACGATTAGGAGTTGGAACATTCTTAATGCTAAGAGCGAGTCTTTCAAAAGCTAAGAAAAATTTATAGAAGTTCAACTTAAAAACGGTTAGACAAAAATCAAGGCCAAATGCGAGCAAAAATTTAACGCGAGGTTCCAAGTTGACGGAACTAAAGTTGAAAACAACTTTGTCAGGGTTGACAGGATGAATTTCATTGAGGATGCCGAGGTTATGAAGTTTCTTTTGATGAGTCTGAGCAGTAATTTTCTTGAATGCTTCCATAGATCGTCTGGCATGTTGGCGTATAGCATAGGCGTCGAGGGTGGAAAACGAACGTCCAACTTGTAGTTCACTCTCGGCTGCCAAATCAGTTAAAATTTTCAGAGTCTTTCTTTTGGAGGATAATTCTTTGGAAAGAAGCTTGCTCTGCTAGGATTTATAAAAAGTGGAGGTATGCAGGCAACGCTTGTAAAGTTTAAATCGAAGGAATTTAGGAAAAACACCGTAAACTTTGCACTTCACCAGAAAATCAATACCTAATGTAGTCTTTGCTCTCTTTCAAAGATGATCACAGTATTTTCTGAAACAGTGGCCATCATCCTCGCATATTTTGCTCGTATTAATGAATATATATCACTTGTTTGCTTAAATCGCAAATTAACTAAGAATTTAAAAGCAAAGAAAAGTCCTCAAAAATTCATATCTTTATAGAAAACGTTCCTAATTCCTAATATATTCACAGACTTATTTAAAAGTCTCAAACCATAATATGCTTTCTACACAAACAGTTTATCACTATTTGGTAGAGCAAGGTCACCTGTCAACTTTCACACGTGTTTCGATGTTCTCACTGGATGACGACCGTGACGTGGACTTTTGCTCTGTGGATCTTAATATTTTCCCACCAGACCTAGTGTTTTGTGGAAATATTGCGCGCAATAGTATGACGACTGACGTCACTATTTCAACCATCTACGCATGCGTGGAATTAAGACAAAGCTTAATATAAAGGAAAAAGTTGAGAAGTGTCGGAATTACCCACAGTGTCGGAATATGGTCTTTTACCCAATCAGAATCAGATGAACATCCTAATGGATTCCATTAGGATGTTCATCTGGTACTTTCAGACTCACTGACTGACTCAGTCTCCTAGTGAGTCTAGTCCCAGTGTTAGTGAACCTCCCGGTTTGGAATGGCAGCTACGGGGGTCTGTCCAGAATGTCAAGTAGATGACACCATAGCTCACTTCATATTACACTGTGCTAGATTCAGTGGCCCAAGAGCAATATTTAGAAGTGCAGTGAATGCACAGGGACTTACTTGGGGGCTGCAGACAGCCCTGGGTGGGGGAGTCACCAGTACACAGCATCACCAAATCTTTTCATGCTTGCAGCAATATTTGCTGGAAAGTGGAGCTGCCTCTCTGATGTAGCTCCAAACTGGGGGTGCTTTCTCCTTCAAATCAAAGAACTTAAAAAATGTGTATATATATAATTTTTTTTTCTTGTTTTTCTTTCTTTTCTTCTTCTTCTTTCTTGTTCTGTTTTGTTTAATTTTTTGGCATACTTGTGCAATTTAGCATGCTGTTAGGGTGCTTTATTACAGCATAAAGCTTGACGCACTGTGCATGTTATTATAAGGCATGCTGCATATATCACTTGCATATTGAAAACCTTGCTACATGACCAATTCAATTGTCTGGCTGTTGGGTGCATGCTGCATATAAGGTACTTGGGCCATTGAGCCCCTTTGCACGGTGCATAGTCTTTCATCAAAGGAGTGACAGAGACCAGGCTGGGCAGTGCACAAGCACTGGAAGCCTCCAAAACCAACTATAAAAAAAAACCGTCATGTCAAATGTTTACATGGCAGCACAATGTGCCTATATGCTGTGAAAGATTTGCAGTTTAGCCCATCATTTTATGTTATTTTTAAAACTTTGTTTTTATTGGTAAAATGGCAAAAAAATTTCTGGGAAAGTTGATATAATTTTTTTTCATTTTAGAACATGTTCATTGCGAAAATTTGTGATACGATAAACAACTTATGAAAGTAATCAAGGGAGGTGTTGCCGACACAATTTCGGATTTCAAACTACAAGTGATTTCAGAAGTGCAGCAGTTTCTGAACTCAGTGTATGAATTGTCACTGCAGTGGAAGGTGTAACATGGTAGGAGCCTAGGAGGTGGGTTTTTCGATCAATTTTCGTATGTTGATGTGAGAATATATTACCTATCCAGAATTCCACAGGCCAACTTCTCCTGCTCTCTCTGCTGAAATGCAAATACCTCAGGAAATCATACCTGCCAAGTGCAAACCCCTTAATTGTAATTATTAGTTTAATTAGTTTAGCAAAAATAAGTATTGTAAAATACTAATTAATTAATTACTAGTAAAAATTACTATTGTAATCAGTGTAAAGTAGGGTAAACACACTGTATTCCGACACCTTAAGGATGTAGCAAGAAATAAATGGCTATAAATAGATAACCGTATGCGCAACTCAAGTTCTGATTGGTTTATAATATCAATCTCAAAACACCACAATATGAACCAGCAATGATGAAACATCACAAACTGTTGCCATATATATTTAAAAGCCTTTAAAATTCAAATCTACAAAATCGACAAATTCCGACATGTGTGAGACTAAATGCGGCATATTGTGAGACTAATTCCAACAGCGCTTAAAAATCATAATTCGTAATTCCGACACCCGGTGTTGTAATTCTGACACCCTGTGTGAGCTGTGTCGGAATATGACACACGGCTGTCACGGCCGTGTGTCATAATTCCGACACCGTATCGGAATTAGTTTTTATGTGTCTACAACCTGAACCGTCTCTTAAATCAATCATCTATTAATTTATTTACCACTTAAAATCAGCAAACACAAGTAATCTTAGAGGATTCCTAATATATTCACAGACTTATTTAAAAGTCTCAAACCATAATATTCTTTCTACACAAACAGTTTACCACTATTTCGTAGAGCAAGGTCAACTATCAACTTTCACACATGTTTTGATGTTCTCACTGGGTGACGTGGACTTTCGCTCTGCGGATCTTAATATTTTCCCACCAGACCTAGTGTTTTATGGAAATATTGCATGCAATAGTATGACGTCACTATTTCAACCATCTATGCATGCGTGGAACTAAGACAAAGTTTAATATAAAGGAAAAAGTTGAGAAGTGTCGGAAAGTTGAGAAATTGTCGGACTCGGAATTAGGTACCCACAGTGTTGGAATATGGTGCATTTACCCTATCAGATGAAGTGATGAACATCCTAATGGATTCCATTAGGATGTTCATCTGGTACTTTCAGACTCACTGACTCAGTCTGACTGTGACTGACTCAGTCTCCTAGTCCTAGTGAGTCTAGTCCAGGTGTTAGTGAACCAGAATGAATCTTGGAAACCCTTCAAAATTTGCCCAATCCCACATTGTTGCATTTCCAGTTTGTCTATGTTAGTTGACTGCTCATTTGCTGAATTACTGTTCTGTTTTGTCAATAGCAGGCTGAGCACCCCAGCAACAGCAAGCTTATTAGAAGCTTTCAGCCTTTCATCTCATCTCACAACTGACAGGGACAAGGCTTGGGAAACCATCAGGTTGGTTTACGTTTTGAGCTTGAGAGTCCCTAAGTATATTTGCAGCATCAACAAGCTCAGCCAGCTGGTAGCTGCCCTGTCATCGGTACAGACTCCAAAAAAAGGAGTTTCATTCTTTGCCTTGACCCTTGCCCTTGCCCTTGGGTTCAGACGTCCCACTCCAAGATGAAAGGCTAGTTGTTCATGTTTTTTCCCAAGTTTATAGCCACCCCTCCCATCTTTCTACATAGAATAAAATAATTATCTAAAGCTTATGTAGGTTCCAAGAGCGTTACTCACAATGATCTTTTCACACCACAGACACCGTCAATAATCAGTCACAACTTTTACGTTCTACCAACTACGGCTTTTTGTAAATAGCAAATACGTGAGGTCGCGGTCCGCAAGTCCGCAAATTTTACGTTAGAATAGAATAGAAGTGTCGGCATTGAAGAAATAGGCCAATGGCCTGTTGCCGATTCTTGTACTTTTCGTGACTTGATTCACAAGGGATCCCGCCTTTGGAACCCTATCTTTCCATATCTGACTATTGGTTCAGATAGCTGCTGGACTTATTGCCTGGTCCATAATTTGTTGGACATTTTAAGACTGAACATATGCTCCTGCATAGCTTCGTCAAGTGTTTTTGAAGCTGTTCATACTCGGAACGTCAACGATGCTCTCAGGGAGGCAGATCCACATGTCGGTGACTCGAAGCAAGAAGAAATTTGTCGCATGGATGTGTTCCAACGCTATTTTTTTTAGTTTATAGCCGTGGCTCCTGGTGTTGGTTCTTGTTTCAAATTCTAGTAATCCTTCTGGGACCTTGTATAAGCCATGAGTATACTTGTATGCTTCAATGAGGTCCCCGCGCAGACGTTGATAACTGAGGCTTGAAAGCTTCATAATCTTTAATCTTTCTTGCGTTTCAAGCCCCGAATTATCCTTGTTGCGCGTTTTTGAACACTCTACTAAACTTTTGTCCTTTTCAAATTTCGGTGACCACACGACGTTTCCAAATTCTAGGTTCTGGCGTACGACAGCAACAAACAACTACTTCATCGCTTCTGCATCTAGGAACTAGAAAGAGCGTGTGATCAGTCCAAGTCGTTTATTGGCTTTATTAACTTGACCTTCAATATGCTTAGAAAATTTCAACTCATTGTCG
>NW_025935740.1:49869-172894 GCF_000764305.2 Hyalella azteca | reverse complement strand
ATCCTGGTCGCTGAAGTTTACTGACTCTGATCCTGGTAGCTCAGGTTTACTGACCCTGATCCTGGTAGCTCAGGTTTACCGACCCTGATCCTGGTAGCTCAGGTTCAGGTGAATATGTGGGTCCTATGGCCATGGTATTGGATTCATCTGGATTATGAAGGGGAATGACTAATGGGTGTTTCGTGTATCACTTTTTACGGTCCTAAATGATTATGTAAATGTGATATTGAATGAATTTCGCTTAGGAAATAATAGACTAATAATCTTTTGGCATCCTGCATGGTACTTGGCTAATCAACTATTGTAGATTAAACCCTACGTAGATTGAAATTATCTTTTCATTCAGATTCAATTTAACATTTTTTATGATAGTAAAAATGTAATGTTTGAAATGGAATCTCCCGGTATGATGGACGCTGATGGCTGCAAACACATAGATAGCGTCCATCATTATTATTCACTTGAGCCATTCACAGTCACTAATCATACCCGCGAACATTCACCCGTCTCGAGTATACAAGAAAGCAAAACAGAAACGAATCATTTGATGTGAGGTTCACCCGACGTTGGTGTGAGCTTTTACATATTGGGCTGCCGTAATGGAAGACTCCAACTATTAAACATGGTAAAATACATTTAAAAAACATCCCACATAAACTATGATGTTTACTATACATTGAAAACGCACCTATGACATCTCGGGTCCGGTTGCTTACATCGTCTCTCTGTCAACCATACATGTCCTCTTCATGCTGAACTTGAGCGAAAGTTGCTTAATAAATGCATCCCGCGGTAATTTGAGCAGAAACACTTGTGGGCATATATGGGAAGAGCAGAAATACTTGTGTATAAGAAATGTGGCAATACATGGAAAAATAAACTGCCTAACGATTTTAAAAACGCTAATATGCGAGTCTAGAAATCCGTTAACATTTCATGGCTTTCGAACTATAATGCATCCTATATTATAAGTCAATATAGAACCAATAAAATTATAACTCAAATAAATCTTAATAATTCGTGAAATATAGTTCTGTGAATTTGAACGTTCAAAATGCGCTCTAGCAAAAACTTCCCGCGCGATGTTTCGTAACATTTGGAAGTAAAATTTATCGATTAATTTCAGTTGAAAGTTTCATGCATTAAAAATTAAACTTTCATTTTCTAAACTCAACCCCCGTTTCTAAATATTAAGAAAATGTATGAAATCTTTGAAAGATATTTCCGCAAAATGTATGTGAAATTGAGTCGAAAATTGTGTGTATTGCAAGGGAAATGTATTGAAAACTTGTATATCGTTTTGATCTGTAATCTAACAATTGATTTCAAAGGCACCAACACCTCATATGCGAGCGGATAAATACGACCATGGCAACCATGATACCATGAAAGGATTCAAACAAACACACAAATCCTCTGCCATTTCAAAATACCATAGCACTGTACGACTTTATTTTTCACTCTTCATGGAATCAAGAGCTATTCTGGAACTATCAATTCTGATTGGAAATTGAAGGTTTCTTCAATAATATAACGCGATCGCTGTGAATTTGTACTGCTCTCTTGACGCTGGATTTTATTCAGAGATTTAGAGGCCGAAGTCCAGAACGTGTATCGAGAGATTACTTAAATCCAGGTCCACAGTTTTTAGGTTTCCCGCGGATGTAGGCGCGCAACGCCAAGTTATTCCGCGTAAATAAATTGTAGTGCATTTCATCCATTGAAGGCTACACTCCATTGAACCTGAGCTTTACGTCATTTTAGCTGGCTATTGTATTTCTTATATTAGCCATAATTGACTCAGTATTTGAAAGTTATCCCTTGAACTGATGACGATCATTGCATAAATAAATGTATGCACTTAATATCATCCTTCCTGTAGATGAATTCAAATACGAGATTAAGAGTCTAGCTTAAGGTGTGTATAAAGACATGCTCGAACATTGGCGTTCCATTTTTGGTTAAAATATCTGTATCATATACTCTTGTCGATTTAATTTGTAAAATCTAAAGATGACCTCTACGGTAGCATTAATTTGGCGGTCACCTTTCAGTTACAGTAACCCATAACGTTCGATATGACGCGTCGCAGGATGATTAGCATTTACGTTTATCCACATTTATTAACCATACCGCAAACGGTTTCTGAAAACAAAATAAAAAGAACAAATGTACAACAAGAATGAGAAACTTGTGATTCAACTTTACAATAATTCAAATTAAGCATTCAAATTTCCAATTAATAGATCCATACCAAACAGTTCGGGCACCATGCCGTCGCACCAGTCGCAAGCCACGAATAACATAAAATGATATTTTCATTAGAACTTGCCTACTTCTTTAGAGTAATTTTCAGTAAACACTACTGAATAAAGACGAACTAAAATGTGCGCTTGCAGAATCAATCTAACGAGAGAATCCTGAGCATATTTTTACTCAATCACTAGAGCCAACGATGAATTAATTGGAAAGTTTTGCGATAAAATCGCGCTAATTCTTGATTTATTCATAAATACTCTAAACATGGCTCTCTCTAAATATTGCAGTCTAATTCTTGATGAGAACCACTCCAGCAATCTGACTCTTAGCAACGCGGTCGGCCTAATATGGTATAGCGATTAAGTGCCAATCTCCAAGTAAAATTAAGGGTTGCTCATCGATGATTATATGTGGCTATGGTAGATTATAGCTAGGTGGCGTAACGGTGAGTGGCAACATCTGCCAAAAATTGACAGAAAAACCAATAAATCGAGAAGGTGGCGAGTGTACTGTAAATGGCGGCCATCGATGAATTATCCATGAATTATAAGGTTTAAATCATCGATAGCTCTTTGCAGGCAGATCTCTTGTAAGCCACCGATAACCGTTTGCCCAAACTGCGCATTGCACGCAGGAATTTGTCATAGTAATTTATCTACATCTACAGTACCATATTATCTACAGTAGTATTTAGCGAAAATTAAGCGTGAATTCGGTAAGTACGATTGAAACAGAAGCAAGGTTTTTACTAATTTTAAAGCCAAAGTGAAGCCGCTGGTCATGTATCAGACTGCTGATCGGACTTCCGCAGAACAATGGAAAATTTTGTTGCAACAAATTAAGTTTCCCAAAAATTACGTCAAGTCCAATTTTTATGTTAACCTGATATATTGGGTAAATTTTTTGCGAATTTTGCGAATGCGCCAGCTTGCCGTGCTTGAGATATTGCGATAAATTGAGACCGATTTATTGTATTATTAGGCATGAATTTTACGGATCGCTTAAGTGTGTTTCGTAATATTTGTAATATTCTCAAGTTGCCACATTTATCTGAAGCCACGTTGACGTAGTCGACATTGGCTCCGCAACTCTAAAACGCAGGGAGCGAGCAAGTACATTCATACCTGTTGGGTTGACGCGGCTTTGAGCATCTTTTCCACTAATCTTTACCATGTTCTGCTGCAAATATGTGCTTTCCGGGTAATTTATTCGTCAATATTATGCGTTTAAAAAGTACTTTTGAAGAACCACACTTCTAAAGAGGCCAGTGTCACCGATGTTGCACATGTACAGTGAATTTCTTATCTTATTTTTAAATAGATAAAAAATTTTAGGTTGTTTATTTTGTCAATTGATTCATGCATTGTCTTCGACTTTACGTAAGTGTGTAAAATTTCAGATCGATGGGAAAAGTATAAGTGTGTTAAATATCGATTATAAAATTTGTAGCAGACTGACAAACAACAAGAAATGAAGTTAAATAGAAGTGTGGTATAAAACTATCCACAGGAATACGAGTGAAAATTTGTTTTCTATCGTGACTTCGTTAGTGAAATTTATTTCTTTATAGGAAATTTGCTTATACTGTCAGATAATTATCTTGAATTAAAGACTACAATTCTAGTAAAGTGGTCTTGGTATCATTCCTACGCAAAAGACTATAGATTAGGCTAGAGATAAATATAAACACGTAGTGTGAAGGTATTTCACATCAAACATTTCAAAATAATCAAGTGATATCAATTCCTTATTTGACGCAAGACTATTCTTGGCGAAAGTATTTCGAATCGAGCCTCTGTCAAAATTGGTGTAATGTTCAGATTATGAAACTTCGATACTTATCAATTATTTTTCCATAGCCTTTACTCTTGGTTGAACCATCGATCGTTATTGATAAACAAAGTTTATTTCAGCGGTTGTTTACTCGCATATAGCAGCATGTTCAAATAAAATGGCTGATGGAACAATCTAATCATCACGATGGTAGCATTAACTTCTGACATTTGATGAATTAATACTTACAATACTTCAATTAAGTCTCTTAAAATGACTCGAGCGCAAGTCCTCTTCGATGTCTCAACGGTAGAGACGGTGCCTCGCGCGCGGGAGATCGAAGTTCGAATCCTATAAAAGCATGGACATTTCTCTAAGTCGATTTCTGATGAGGTATGCGTATGGTACTGTAACAATTTGTTCCTGTCACATGTCTGACATTGTTACGTGTATTGCGATGGTGGATGTGTATACATAGTCCTCAGAATGTGCGATCTTATGAACTAATTTCAACAGAGGCAAATGCATCGGATTTGAAATTAACTTACAAATTTTTATCGTTCTCATTTTAGAGGTTGCCATCGATGGCTCATCGATACGCCACCGGTGCCAATGGGTATTATTTATTGGTGAAAGATGATTTTTTGATTAAGGTAACCATCGGTAGGTTATAGGTGGAACACAGGTGTGTCGCGCCATCGGTGCCTCATCGATGTCTCATCGATGCTCCACCTATAATATCTAACTATAGCCACCAAGAATCATCGATGCACCACCACCAATAATTTTTATTTGGATTTGGGTCAGAATGGTAGCGACATCGCTCTTTGGCGGTTGTTGACAATTGAACATTTTTACAAACTCATGTTACTGCCATCCTGGTCGCGTATACATTCTCTGGTGGAAAAATAGATTTATTCTTGTAGTTTACGGCTGTTCAGTTGCAATTGCTAAAAAGTGTTTCTCGGTTCTTAATTTCGATTTTCATTTTTCGCATTTTCCAATGTAATGGTTTAGAATTTAGATTATGTCTAGATATGTTCCCGGGTTGAAACAATTCATAGGACAAGGCGCGATGGGTAATTTGCAATATTAGGATTTCTGAAGCAGTTCAAGTCGAAAATGTCTTTAACATTTTCCGCTCAAATATAAACACGAATGCTAATATAAATACATTGGCTCAATCTAATCTATCTATTTATGATTCTCGCCACTGCTATAGCATCAGATTTTTTAATTGCCTTTTTTCTTTGGAATGACAAAAGAAATCTTATCGAGCTCGTTTAGCTCGGGCATTTGCATAACTTTGAGGCCACTCACTGTCGGCTTCTTGAAAAACGAAGGAACTCTGCAGCTGTTGCAGTTCTTCGAGCTGAAATTATCTTTGTTGCTACTGAAGTGGGATAAAACAGAGTTCACAATTAACGAAGTCAGAAAAAAAGAGAAACAAAAATAACGTAAAGCAGTTCACCTACTTTAACTTATACAGTTATAATTCTAGATTCCTAATGGGTGAGCAAGACCTGACCTTGTGTGAACTCTCACCCATCAAAAAGAAGCAAAGTCATCCAGCCTTTTCAAGTGAATATAATTAGTGAATCAACTTGGCTCATATAATGGTTTAATTCTTTCTTACCACGCACGATTCGCAAATTGTTGAATTCTGCAATTTTAAAGGTGAATTTTCCTTTCCTAGACCAGGATTTGGCTTTATTTTTTCAAGCATGCTCCTGGTTGGAATATTATTCTTCTGTTCGTGATAAACTGATTACACTTAGTACTGCAAAAATTCTCTTAGAAATATTTCTTCAGTAGAAATGACGCAATCATTAAACTTATCTCTCAGGCAATTTATCGTGCGGAGTAAAATTAATGAAGTAGATGCACTTTCAAATGAAGTAGGTGTATTTATGTATATCTTGAAGTAGGTGTAGCTCGACTGATGTGTTATATTAAAAATACTTCTAATGATGAATTAATTAACGAAACTATGAATTTATATCAGGTTATTGTTACTTGAATGACATTCACAACGCGCCTGGTGCATGCTCTTCAATTTTAAATTAATTCTGAGTGCTATTGCTAATCTCCAGCTGAAATGGAACGATTTAACTTAGATAATTTAGCGCAATATTGAAGTGAAATTCTAGTTTTCAGTCTCGGCAAGCTGTAAAAAGATTAGCTATTTATACAGAGACGACTGCCTTAAGCAGTCATTTCGCTTTTCATATGCACGAGAAATGCTAAACAATATCGTTCGAATGCAAATATAACGTCAACTCCAATATCAGGACAAATGCTGAACGTATTCAGTATTTCCAAATTCCTCGACCAGAAGTAGAATCGCGGCCCCGGGCGCGGGCGCTGTTGCCACCGAACTCAAAATATTTGCTCTGTTTAGCTCGACTTCAAAAGAGACACGGAAATTTGAGGTCCATTATTTAGAGCTTTGAATTCATTCGTGTTTTGTTGTTGCGCCCCTGAGGGGCTCTGAGCTGGAAGATTAAACGAAGCTTGAGGATATTTCTGTACAAAAAACTTGCCTAGAATGATATTGTACTCGTGAGTACTGAAGCTTGGGGATATTTCCCTGCAAACACTTGCCTAGAATGATATTGTACTCGTGAGTACTGAAGCTTGGGGATATTTCCCTGCAAACACTTGCCTAGAATGATATTGTACTCGAGGGTACTGAAGCTTGGGGATATTTTCCTGCAAACACTTGCCTAGAATGATATTGTACTCGTGAGTACTGAAGCTTGGGGATGTTTCCCTGCAAACACTTGCCTAGAATGATATTGTACTCGTGGGTACTGAAGCTTGGGATATTTCCCTGCAAACACTTGCCTAGAATGATATTGTACTCGTGAGTATTGAAGCTTGGGATATTTCCATGCAAACAGTTGCCTAGAATGATATTGTACTCGTGAGTACTGAAACTTGGGATATTTCCCTGCAAACACTTGCCTAGAAGGATATTGTACTCGTGAGTACTGAAGCTTGGGATATTTCCATGCAAACACTTGCCTAGAAGAATATTGTACTCGTGAGTACTGAAGCTTGCTATATTTCCATGCAAACACTTGCCTAGAAGGATATTGTACTCGTGAGTACTGAAGCTTGGGGATATTTCCCTGCAAACTCTTGCCTAGAAAAGTATTGTACGCGCGGGTAGTTACTGTTATGTATCCTCTCCGTTTACTTCTAGAACGGAACATATTTTCCAAGATTCAAGATAAATATTTTATGTATCACTAAATCAGAAGCAGTTTGTTCATATCATAAGCATGGAACAGAATTAGTCAACAAAATGATTTTAACTTTTAAAATACATTAGTATCATTTTAACCTTCACGCTACAGCTATCAGCTGTCTCTTATACACATCTATACATTGAAAACGCACCTATGACATCNAATGACCAACAATATATTATCAGTGACCCGGAGATATGTTATCAGTGACCAGGCAATATATTATTAGCGACTCGACGAAATATAAATAGTGGCTAGGCAATATATTATCAGTGACCCGGAGATATGTTATCAATGACCATGCAAAATATTAACAGTGACCCGGCGATATCTCTCCGTCGTAACGAATTAATAGCAATTAATATCCTCGGATGATCGGTGTAATGTCGACGGCCGCCGATAAGACGCCCTTGATCTCCCCGTGCAGGGCTTTGGAAGCCCCCACGTGGCATCTAAACCCAGCAAATCGCTAATAATTTATGATGATCGATTGTCATGATTTACCGTGAAATCGATGGTAATAATCACATGAATATCGATCCAAATGGATCACAAGAAGAACTCATAACAATGAGGTACTTCTTTCCCAAACTTCGCACCAAACTCCATGAATTGAATTTATACCATACTGTATACGTATATTTTAAATATTTTTTCTATTTCGTTAAACTAACATCGTATTCACGTCCAGGCTAAAATTAGTTTTTAATTCAAGGTATCATTAAGAATAATGTTATAGAAATTAAAAATTTCGTGATTGTTATCTTGCAATGAGAGATGACTGATCCATGGGTAATTTTGTATCAATGTCAATAATTGAAGCTGGAGTGCGGTAAGATATTAAAACCGGTCTGCGCCTTGAAAAAAAATCGTTCAGAAAATAGATGTGAATTTTTGGACATCGCTTTTTCACATTACACACTGAAATGCATTTGCGACTCTTCACTCTTTTGCGATAAATGGTCATCATGAATTTGAAGAAAACTATTTGATGCCCTTCTGAAAATTTCATTATATATCAATTGTTTCATCTTGATTGAACAGAATTAGATCGCTACTATCATTTAAACTATTATTGAATTTTCGTTCTTGACTTGAAAAATTAGACATTTATGTCTAATGTTAAAAATGTAATATTCTCAGCTCTGTCAATAATTTAATTGAATGATACAACATTTCTAGAAGACATAAAAGTTCATCATTATTATTGCTCTTCTCGATATTCATACTACATAGAAAATAATTCCAGAAAAATATTGTATGATTAGCGGCTGTCATGGCAATGGCAGTGCACAGTCACGCACGTCGTGAATAGTACATTCAGTTATGAGTTGAATTACAGTCGTGCGCCCTGACTACATTACAGGTATTAGGTCGCAGCTCAGCCTTAATTTGTGCTCAGATCGTCGAGCTCCACAAACAATGATTTTTTTTTATTTTTTTAGGTCGCAGGACGCCGGTGACCTGTTTTCATTTTTCAAGATACTCTGCGCTGTAATTACTGAAATAATCATGATTACTTATAATTAGGAGCACTATATGTAATAATCCCTCAATTGAAAAAAAAACATTATTGGTAAAATGGAAGATCTGCGTCATAGATATTTTGTTACCGCGTCAAGAAACAATGTGAAGGTATAAATATTAATTAAAAACCGACAAGAATATTATTTTTTATATAATTTAATATTTATAAAACCCTAGAGTTAACTTCAGTTTAGATCTCATGTCATTATATATGTTTTCGTGTTTCATTCAAGTTAAAAGAGATACAGATTAACTTTAATTTAATCTTGGACTGGTAAACATTACCATGGGAGTAAACAGTGCACGATCAAAATAAAGGTAAAAAATTATTAAATTCCTCTCATGTATAGAGGAAAAGTCCGCCGGATATCACCAGGCCAGCCACTCGGTGAAAGTCCCGGCAGTTTCTAAGCATCTTAGTTATTGTAGCGCAGTTAAAAGCTTATAGAAATAACAAGATTCGTTATTTAGGCTTTACTAGCACCCATCACTTTACCATCAAGTAATAAATGCATGGCCAATCTTCAGCCCTCAAATGCTTGCCTCGCATTTCCTTAAGCCGATGCTCTCAATTAGCAATTTATCAACGTGTCAAATTGCTCATTTCCACGCAATAATTTCATTAAAACACTCCAGCGCACAAACTAAGCACACGCGACTCATTGGCCGCCCAATCCCCGATTAAGAAGCTGTTGAAATATTTGAAGACAACCCAAAATATTCGACGGCCAATTATTGCACTTGATCAATATCACTTATTTTGAGGTATATAAGAATTTAATTAATTGATCATTTAGTAATTCAATACATTATACGCAATAAAATCATGTTTTACTCTTCCCAATTAATTATTTTTTGTGTAAATAGGCCATAATATCTGCTTCTGTCGTTAATTGGTTTATTTTCTTCAAATCGTAAATTAGTCATATCATGGTTTTCTGCGGCAGATTGAATTGATGTAATATTTTTAAACTGTCATATACAAGCAAGTACATAACTCATAATACATATATATAACCGAATCATGTACAAGAAAAGTTGCATTACGCAATTCATTTATCTAGAACAAATTATATGAAAATATTAGCCGTGAAGTTGAACTTGCTAGTGTAACCGTGATTGTGATCGGGATTTTTTTAATGATTCATTTCCATTGTATTTATTGTTACTTTTGCATCGCTTTTTTAATTAATAATAGTATTTATAATGGTGTACAATACTTTTTATCACAGGCAACACGGGTCTTTATTCAAGTAGTAAATGCCAACTTTGCCTCTACTGCCTCAAAACTTCTCAGACCCTGGGAAACGCGTCAAATTTTGATGTTTTAAACTTCGTATGAGTGCAATGAAAAACAGAAATTATAAAAGTTTTATTATAACAAAACTCAAAAGAAATTACAGTGGAAGCCGATACGTTTAAATTAATGCGTTGACTTTCACTATAGCATTTGTTGATATTATGTGCTCATAGTTGTAAGATAAGAAAAAGCGAATGCAATAATGTCGCATTTAGCCATAAAAATGTAAAATAAACGTTCAGGGAGCCCCTATTCCCTTATAATTATTGGTGCGACTAAATGGTATCGGAGCTGCTCTCATTTTAGTCAAATATATCGCAATGAAATGCAGCATTTGAGGCTGTTTTTTGCAAGGGCGTATTGCAAATGCGCTAAGCATTCGGTGGCAGCTAACGAGCGCTATTTACTTTTTGACATTAGAGCAATGCACAAACTCATTACGCAAGTCGAGTTCCCTCCACTTGTGCCCTGCATTTAAATACTCAACGCTCGGTAATTGGCGTGAAAGAAAAAGTAGGACCTCTTGAGACCGCTCTCCATTGAACAAACTAAGAGTGAGTTCGCCTTTTCCGAACCCGACAAAGAAACTCAGACGACGTTCAGGAAACTCTCCCACTAACCTTCTCTAATTAAAAATGTCCGCTTATTATGAACAAAATTTCGTCAAATGGTGGAAATCTGCTGGGATTCTCACTCGGAATTCATGAACAAAAAGTGCTGAGCTTTTAGATTTCCACCCCAGTGTCCCTGCAGAACATTATGAAAGTTTTAGTTTGTTGCTATGCTCAGCTTCTCAAATATATTTCAAGTTAATATGAGCAAGAGAAGTGTTTTAGCTCGTGCTATTTTCTTAAATTCCGCCGCTGGTAGAATCGCACCTCCAATTTTTAATACGAATTGTGCATTTGCCTTTAAAATCAGTTTACTAAAGAATATACGGCTCACTATTTTGTTGATTTAACCGCATCCCGATCACAAGTAATGGGGCTACATCATTCCATTATAGTGATGCTGGTTTTTAGACACGGTAATGATTTTTCTAGCCATGAAATTGAAATGAATATGACTTCTGCAGTAAATTCCTGACATCACGCAAATAATTTTATAGAAAATCATTTTAAATAATCTCAACGTTAGTTCCCTTGTACCCCGCACGGGCTCTAAGGCTCATCTAGCGCATTCATGTTCTTTGAGTTTGTTCAGTCTATAAGCTTACGAAGCATGCAGCGGTAGGCAAGCGTCGGATTTTGCTTTCCAATTTTCTTGCCTGGCTTAATGGCATGCGAGCGCAGTGTTATAGCATTAGAAAAAAATCCAATAGAAGCGGCTCGTATGGCGCAGCTAAACAGCGCCTGACGGGCGCCGCACCAGCGCTCAAACTGCGCTCTGGCGGCACTGGGAGTCGGCCGTAAAAGCTCGGCCCTGCTGGCATTTAATCAAGCAGGAATCTACGGCGGAATAAGGTAACCTCATCAAACGCTTTACGACCCTAAAAAACTTGTTGCATGTTCTCCTCGCTAAAAAAATGTAACGTGCCGCTTTAGCGCAGTTGAAAGATGACGAACGGGATAGAAGTAACGCAATACGGCAGTTGAAGACATATTGCGTGTAAAGGATTCGTTGCGCTCGCCATAATTTTAACTTGCGATTTTTTGCTGAGGAAATAGTTTACGATGTAAAACATCGTATATAAAAATTTCTCTGTTGTCATATAAATTAGTTTTACCAAAGCAAGGAAAGGAAAATATATAGTGAAAGGGTCAAATATTTTTACTTTAAAATATAACTTGGAGTTCGATGGCCGTCCATGCTAATCAGCATTCAAGGAAATTCCTTGAAGTAATGACAGCAATTACAGGCTAACGACCCCCATCGAACTGTCGTTATTCGTAGCCCTTGGTAGTCTTGCTTTAGCAAATGCTACAAAGAATAAAATACCCGTTCTTTGAAAGCTTTAATGGACATAAATGAAGTACATAGACGATCTACCATCGATCCAGAGCCTCACTAAAACACTTTAACCTTGCGTCTCGTAGCCAGTGGCCAGTCACCGCATTCTCGGTGAGAAGACTTCGCTTGCCATCAAATTGATGGGATTCTATAGCGGTGCTATCATGTCGCTCCTCAGGTCTCCCATTGACCATGACTGACACTGTAATGTGCCATAAATTGTTCTATGCTATATTGGCCGTGAGCCATGAGTGCCATTGACGTCTTTTAAGACGGCGTGTCTTAAAAGCATACCTGTCGACGCTTTGGCAAATGGATGACTAGAAACATGATTTGCATTCTCCCGATTCTAGTTGTGTTTTCTGCTGATATTTAGATGTTTTGCATATAATTTCAATGAACAATTTGTAAACATTTCCGTTAGGTTAAAGAATAAATATCATTAGGCCGCCATGCAAAAAAATGTTGTTCATAATTTCTGCTTTGCATTATAGAGTTTCTGAAGATAAACGCAGATATTCCGGAGAAATTCTTAGATAATTGGCAGTTCGTTTGTAGCATCGAAGTGCACCGATGGCGCTTCTTCGAAATTCAAGTACTCAGTGATAGTAATCTTGTACAATAATACATTTGATATCATTTATGAAAAATATATGATTATAATGACTGGAACTATGATATATGACTCTGCATGTGTGTATTTAAGTTTTACTGTGGAATGTAGCTGCCGTGAGAGCTGGACTGGTTAATCAGTCATTGTCTGCGACGATAATCCACGTCATTAATGCGGCCTGTTGAAAAATTGTGGGGTATAGTAAAAATCTATTATATTTTGGGCATCGACATGTGACGATATATATCCAGTAAAATAATATTATTGTGTTTGATGATACAAAAAAAATTCTGTGCCGCAAAAATTGTATACCCATTCAGCTAATAAGCGTAATTTTCTGTAAAACCTCATGCCAAAAGATAAGTTCAAATTTTGGACAGTCGATTGGAAATCTCACATTTCCAGGTTAAAATTTTCCATAAATTGTAAGCAAAAAATACTCGAAACATTGATTTCTTTTTTTGATATGGTTAATCACCATATGTACCTAATGCAATAGATCAATTACTTACTTTCTAATTTATCTTTTACTTTCGCGAATGTACGTTACACGAAACACCTGTGCAAAACCTTGCGTCAAACTTGATTGTTGGTAGTCTAGTAGGAACCAAGCCTTAAAAAACTATTCATTTGGTCCACGGCTTCGGAATCTAAGCAGACAATTCGAAGAGAAACGACTGCCTAGAATGGCTGAGTGTCCCCGAAGAAAACCATGAGACAAGTTGAGACGCGGTTTACGAGGCGTCGCTGCAAGCGAGTATTGAGGTGCCAGACCCGAAGTAGAGGAGGTCCATTTTGAGCGGCGAGTGTTGGGCTATGTTTGGCAGGAATAACAATCACTGCTCTGCTGGTGTCTGTCTCTTCTCAGCGACATCAACAATACACGGTGCTCTTACCTGCCGCTCGTTTTGCAGGGCTGCTGTGTACAAGCCCGTGCCAAAACACAAAGAAAACCAAGAATAAGAGCTCGAGTTTATGCTCGGTATCAGGTGCTCTTGAATGTTCTGTGGTGAATCCATGGTGAATGTGAAGGTGAAAGTTGACGATAGTCCGATACGTACCGAGGGAAAAAATCGAGCGAACGGAAATCGAGTCAATAATTGAACAATTTCGTGGCGATGTTATCGAATAAATTGATTCTTAAAATAGAACCATGAATGTATTCAAACTTCAAGTTCAAACAGACTGTTTGGCATTTTTTAAAACTGGCCGAGGTTTATACATGAAAATTAGTCAATTTAAAAAAAATTTGTCCTGATACACGAGTCAAACTAACGCAACGTCAGCAGCATTGCGTTCAATGAGTTGCAAGTTAGCTCACATGACATACTTAAATTTTTCCAGAAGATTTATTTTCGTGACACTCAAAACTCGTCATGCTGCATGTGAAACATTAATCCACTCCAACAAAACCATGATTGAAATAACCTGCAAATTCAGTTTTACAAAATTTTCGACGTTATTGGGTTCATTTTATTCTAAAATTTATGATCGTTTCCGAGGTTTAGATTCATCGCCCAGATCCCCAGCACGAGATGTGTGGCTACGTACATTTTATATCATCTTTCGGGGGCGGCGTCCACCGAGGTTATCTTTGTACCGCCTGGCGCGCAGCTTCCTGGCTGCTGTGAAGGAGAATCGACATCTGTTGGAATTCATAGCACGCCCATTTGCATACCGACCTCAATAAAAGGGAGATAGAGGGAAAAATACCTCGCTGCAATTCACCGGAGTGATGCATACGAGACTGCAGCTTCAACTCGCAGAAAAGCTCCAGAATAAACATAAGGTCCCCAACACGACGGACGGCAAGCGAGCGGCCAGTGCGGACTGAAAGGCTAGTGTAATGTATTGAAAATTCTGGAATTTGCTACGAATATGTGCTAAAAACTTAGAAAATATGTGATGATAACTGAAATTTATGACATTCCACAGATATGTGTGGAATGCGCATATCTCATTTGCATTCTCGCATGACAAAATATGAACAGTTATTAGCTATCTAAGCAATATACATGTATATGTCATGCATAAATTTTACTTCGATTTCATTCCGTTTCAGTTGAATTTATGAGTGCAGTTATAGGTAATTCACTCAACACAGCACAATATCAACACTCGCAGAGTGCTGGTCTCGTCTGAAGAACAGAGGTTCGGAGCACCAGTATCAGTAACGGCCGTCGTAAACGAGATCATTGCCGCAAGATCCACGAAAGCCAAAATAAACTGCAAAATTAAGATCAAGCTAAAAAATCTGCTGGATACTTCCAAATCACTCGAGAATTATATATTCTTAATAAAAACTATCGTGGACTCATCTTGGTGCGCGAAAGCTATTGAAGCAGCTGGATGATTTATTCTGCACTATTAGTTTAATCAGTGGGATTTTTTAAGTTGAATTCAAAATAATTCAAAGCCATTTCAATAAATAGTCTACAAGCAGAAAATTGAAAGTGCTCCTCTACAAATCTAACTAACCAGAACTTTAAGCCAGAACCCCCCCCTCAAAATCAAGGCCTTAGCAGCGGCTCTCAATTAGCATTAAAGTCGCGAAGCGCTTGTCGTCTTCAGTAAAAAGCTGCCGCAGATGCCCGGCGTGTCTGAGCGGCTTGTAAGGGCAGCTGTCGCCTTCCAGGGATCCATTTTAGGCCAAAAGCGTTCGGAAGAGCGTCACCTGGTCGCCACTTTACGAGCCTTTAATGCAGAGCTTACTGCGGGTCCAGCAACAGTTAGAAAATTGTGGCATCATCAAATGATGCTTCGGCGCCTGCACCGCCACGTCTTCGGCCAATAATGGCATTGCAGCTCAGGAAAGCGGGCCAGCAGCTAGGGTAGGTCGCTGCATACTCACCAAGCAATACACGTTTTGGTTTCGTTTAAATGCACGTTTAAGTTAAGTTTTAGTTCCGTTTGATTACGTTTTAATTTATTTGCTATTTTTGATTATATTTCATTTATGGCTTTATTTCGTTGACTGAATTGTATAGGCTTGCTCAATATTTGCTCAATACCTGCATTTTCCCATGACTCCACATGCATGATACACAGACTTCGTCTAGTGGATATTCTTGGATTATAGTTCAGTGGGATAGGTCCCCATATATAAGAGGTTCTACTACTCAATAGAAATAAGCATTTGTTAACCCTTCTGATCGAGGAAGCTTTCTTTAAACGCAATGTTTATTAAAAGATTTTAATTTTTAGGTAAATTATGTATGGTTGAAACCATTTTGATTTTATTTAAATAAGTTTCATCGACAGAACTCAGAATCCGATTGCTAGAACCAGATAACCATCAAGAGATATTCATACTCTTTTGGCCGGAAATAAACATTAATGTTCCGCAGTTCACCCGCAACAACGCCTACGTTAAAATGGCACTATACTCAAAAATTTTCGAAGTTTCAGTGAAACGAGCGCATGTTGTACCGCAATCTTATTAAAATTAATGAGTAGTGAACAGCGCTGTCGATGGCAGAGCTCAGTTATGAGGTGTTAGCGCGGCGCATTGCTGTGCCGTCGCTGAGATTAGATCGTGAAATGCCACTAAAAATTGTCGACTGCAGATTCGTGTAAAGATTATGCTTCTAATCTAAAATTGGCGAGCCATTTTGAACGTTACAGAAGTAATCAAGAGCGAGTCTTCTCTCAATAGGCGAGAGCGAGTCTTCTCTCAATAGGTAAGAGCGATTCTTCTCTCAATAAGTAAGAGCGAGTCTTCTCTCAATAGGTAAGAGCGAGTCTTCTCTCAAAAGGTAAGAGCGAGTCTTCTCTCAAAATGTGAGAGCGAGTCTTCTATCAATAGGTACGAGCGATTCTTCTCTCAATAAGTAAGAGCGAGTCTTCTATCGATAGATATGAGCGAGTCTTCTCTCAATAAGTAAGAGCGAGTCTTCTTTCAATTGGTAAGAGCGAGTATTCTCTCAAATCTTCATCAATAGGTAGAAACGTTGCAGGGGACTGATAATTCTCCTAAAAATACTCCAAGAAGATATGTAAGTTCTCTCTCTTTCTTAGATTGTTTATTATATTTGATGGCATAAATTAATAAATGCATTAAAATATTTTTATCGGATGATTGAACAATAACAGTAGAGAATTTTCAGAAGACAAGCCTCACAATAGACTTTTGCAACCAGAATCTTCCATTCTTCCAAACTTCGATCTACTTTTTACATCTTGATCCAATTATGATATATTTGCCGAATAAAATTGTTATTTTAATGTCTTAGCTCACAAAGTAGCCCTTGGTGCTTCATCACAATTAAATGGTGCGGCTCGTAAAGCCATTTCAGCTCCTCCTGACGAGGGCCGTGTCGATGAACTACATTATAGAGCGAGGTACAATTAAGTCTCTAGCGCCCGATTATCGTGCAACTCGGGAAATAATTATTTCAACATGACGAATTTGCCGTCATGGGAGATAAAGGGTCAAATAATTGTTCAGGTACGAATATCATTATGAGCAAGCCCAACCTGTTACAATTTGTGGTAAAGGGTGAACAGCTCTATGGTAGGGCTTTCAGTCTTTACCGTCACTTGTGCACGTCACCAGCCTCGCTCGCAGAGGGGAGAACTGCGGTGTGTTCTCGAATTTCAAGCTTCGCCAAAATCTGAGGGTATCCATCAGCCAAGGGTCCTCGGCTGTCTCTGATAAGATTGAACGTTCCCGGCATTGCACGATAACCAGCTTGACGGCAGCACGAGCTTTCAACATCATTGGGTATTCGAGGCCGCCTTGCTCACTCGCTTGCCGCAAAGCGAAGACTTTAGCGGTATTGGAAATGCCGAACGCTCGATTCTCGAGATTGTTCATCTATTACCTTGAATTACCTTGTACTCGATACGTCACTACTAAAAACATAGATGAAATCTTTCGTAGGAAAGAAATAGATAAATTCCTATTTTTCCGTACAGGCGGATAATCCGTTCACTTCATGTGAGTGAGTATTCTACAGCTTCAGCTAGAATAAGTGACCCGTTTCTTGAGATAAGTCTTATAACGATCTTAAATACCCTTCACTATCTTAATTTCGCTTTCCATGCAATAATTTTGCAAAAAGAAGAAAGATAATGACAGTCTTGTTCAGATAATAATGACAGTCATTAATTTTGAGTATGCGCAGAAAGAATAAAAATGTATGAAAACATCATCCATTTTTTTAAATTCTACTCATTCCTGGAAAACAATCGTTGGCGCATCTTCAAAAGTGTACTGAATTTCCAGACGATGCAGCTTTGACAGCTCCCTTCAACTTCAGTTCTCCTTTGCAGTGTCGTTAAGAATTCAATTCTGAGAGTCAAAGCTAACGTGTAGGTTCATGAAATGTTTTATCTCACTCAATTAAAGTGGCCCTAATTAAATTTTAACGGTTAACTGAGCTGCTTAGAGCAGTTGGACGTTTTTATTCCTTCAAATAATTTCACAAAACTGAATTGAAACATTTTCAAGTGCTCATTTTAAATGCGCAAGAATAAAATAATTGAATATAATATGCGGTACCTGAGCATTTAAATATCGAGGTCTGTTAATAATTTAGTGGAAATACCCTGAAGTTTAACAATATGAAGACATCGCTCAATAGTATAATAGTTCTTGAGGATATGAGGTTTACAAACTTGTTTTAATAGCTCGATGGCAAAAAGTTTCCGTCGGTTGATATCAGAAGAATTAAAGCGTTCGTGTAAATATTTCTTACGTTTTCCAAGTTCCGTGTGAAATCTTTCTACTAATGCCATGTTGTCTTCATGTTTTTTATTTGTCTCCTTCGCACGCATCAAACTTTGATGCATTGAAATAATAATTTGTGAGGATTTAGGAGAAAAATCTGCCGGTAGTAATTAAATATTCAATGGATCTAACCTCAGACTTCCTGGTTCCAAAGAATCACAAGCGAGTGGTTCCTTCAGAGCAACACACGGATTCCCTCCACGTGGACTTCTCTACGGGATCGTTTGTAAAATAAATTAAATTTCCAATCTACATTTTCAGAATCGGTTTGGAGCACATCTAGCGTTTTTTGATGATCGGATGCTTTGTGACACGGAAAAATATAGACTCTTCTTCAACCAAATTTGAAGAAATATTCGCGGTAGGTAATTAGGAACAAGAAGTTTATGGACGAAGCATCTCAATCTTTGTTTGGATTTATAATTTTTTAGGCTTTTGATTTGGCAACTGTTGAAATTCTTTTTTTTTTATTTCTGGCTATTTGGAAGCTGTTCATTCTCCACCCGGGATTATACGTCCGTGTATATTTTGAAAAATAACTCAATGGAAAAATACTTTACCAAGATGTTGGCATTTCTCACTCGTTCATTCATAAATAATTTGTCTCAATACACCCTATAATATATTTCCGTTCAAATTGCGTCCGGGGTTCCCAAAGCAAAAATCACCAATAAATTTTGCTGTCTCGAAAATTCGGACCTGGAATTCCATCAAGTTTCACTTTGTCCTCATTTCTTCGAAATTAAGCGCGAGGCCTGCTGGCCGTACTAGCAGAACTCGCTCAAATACATGCAGCGGCCTAAATACACGTAACGGCCGATTTCTCGTCTATGATTGGTGGTTTTATCTTGAAAAATCGTTAGTGATTGGCTGACGGAGTTGGTAACTCGTACCTATTTATGATACTACGGTGCCAGGAGAGTACAGGGGTTCTGGCGTGAACACAGGCTCTTCTAATCAGATGGGAAACGGTGGCCACCAACTGTGTGAGTTACAAGGCTAAAAATCCGTTTACATGCGACCGATGAAACTCAATTTAAAAAGTTTTACCGTTTGGTGTTAGGCGCGTTTAGACCAGGCCAGTTCTGTGTAGGTTTTCCGGCAGAAGCGAGGCCCGCTTGTTTTTTTAGAAATTATATTAATTGCACTAAATTTAAATTGAAATTGAATTTTCTGTACACTTTTTCTCGAATGCAACTATAGACAAGTTATTAATTTTCCACAATGATTCGCTATATCAGTATGGGTTACTCTACCACATTTCACAGCGTTTCTTTCAACTAAATTTTAATGACAAGTGCGCTTCCCGAAGACCATTGCTCCTACCCACGAAATTTTCCCGTTAATCAACCTGCAAGACCTTTTTGAAAATTAAAAATTGGAAATTTACGTGAGTTAAGCAGCTATAAATTACACCATGAATATATTTTTTTGTGGCTGATGATTCCACTGTCATCTAGCCTGCAGTGATTGTAGCTATACAGATTACCGTGAATTGTATTAGTCGCATGACTGAAAGCCCTTCTCTGAAATTTATAAAAAAAAAATAGAAATAACAACTTTCTTACAAAATAAAGTTCAAATTGCCGTGAAGAACCATGTGTAGCGATGTAGTCTGATCTTCGTACGTGTTGCAATTTCACAAACTATTAATGAAGTACCAATTTAATCCGAGTCATGGTAAATTGGATTTTTTTGAATCGCTATTATATGAGCCACCACCAAATTTTATGACCATTTAAAAAAACTCAAATTCAGTTCGTACACTTGGCTCATTTCCGGAAACCAGGAAATCCAGGCTCCATTTCTTCTCTTTAAAACTTCCTCGCAAAAAGTTAGCACCGAGAAAATACATCTCGACCAAACGACCAGCTGTTCTTCACTTCGATTTATGGCACCAAGTGAAATTTGCTACCATTGGTTTGCGTTGGCTACTTAACCAACTTTAGTCCGTAAAATAACCGAGTTCAAACTCAAAAAAGGGTCATAGTTACACAGGTAAATGTATGCAATGTGAAGTATGTGAAAAGCATGGGCATTCAGCATGAATATACCAAAGAAATTTTCATTGATGTGGTAGCATTATTAAGTGATACGATCGATCTGGTGAGATTTTTATATACGTTACGATGAGAAGGCTGAACTCGGTTACTGCATATCTTGAATTATTTTGCAACTCATGTCAGAATCCTACACCGATTTGCCAAAAAAATATCGCTTTTAATATGTTGCTGCCTAAAAGATATCTACCGCAGAAGTTATTAGAATAAGTCTATGCATGAGCATTCTCAAGTGATCCATTTTGAGCTTAATTTACAAGCATGTGATGCACAGAAGCACTCGTGTATTACTCACGAAGCTACGGTTATACACAGTCGTCCAATAATCTCGGGGTAACAGAAAGAGGAATGTCTTAATTACAAAGTTTTGTGCATTCTTCATGCATCATTCACTATATGTTTATGACAGTAACTACTGTTTGTACCAGATGTAAAACCTTATTCAAGCTGTTACATATATTCTGTTATAGTTTACCCTATTCGTGGAAATAAGCACGTATCACTCACAGCAAACATGCAAATCATTAGTAGAGCGCACGCGTTCAGGCGTCAAGGCTGCGTGGCACGCAACACGCACAAAGGCTCGCGTTGTTTACGTCGACCGGCGTCTGGGCGAACGGGTTTAGCTCAACTGCCTCAGCCACCGCCAACTCCCCGCCACCCAACAACCCCACCACCAACTCCCCACCTCCTACTCTTAGTCACCCAAGTTACCAACACATCCCCACCCCCAGCTCCCCACACAACCCCACCACCAACTCCCCGCCACCAACTCCCCGCCACCAACTCACCTCCACCCAACGCTACCCCACCACTAACTCCCCGTCACCAACTCTCCGCCACCACCAACTACTGCCACCCAACACACTGCTGCCACCAACTCCTGCCACCAAACATTCCCGGTCACCAAATCCTACCACCAAACCCACCACCTCGACAAACTCCTGCCACACAGCACAATTCCCTGCCACCAACTCCTGCCACCCAGTAAAATTACCTGCCACCAACTCCTGCCACCCAGCACACCACCACCACCAACACCTGCCACCTAACACACTGAGTCTGCCACCAGCTCCCTGCCATCGAGGAGGCGGCTGATGTGAGGGGATGACTTCGGTAAAATTTCTGTCATCGCGCCCTCTAAAATAATAGTCACCAGACAGATACAAGGAGAGAAATAGACACTACAGGAAGTAGTGTCTTCGCGTAATCTAATTAACATGAGTTTATAATAGTAGCAGCAAAATCAACAAATAGTTTAAGAGAAAACATGGAATTTTTGCTATGTAAATATACCCATCATTGAAGCATCAGCAGACACGTCAGTAGGGAAGGCAAGGTCAACTCCGCGATCGGTAGTTTCGCGATCGGAAACTACCCATATAGTGTCATACCAGGAGGAGAGAGAGAAGTTTAGCCTTTAGCTTCGTGTATGACTCGATGAATTGGGTGTATGATACAGTGAATTAGTTGTATGATACAATGAATTAGTTTACGTGATGATAAAGAGACAGTTTCTTCCTGAGGCTAGGTTTTCATAATCTTCAGACTGCTTCAAGGTGAAATTCTATAGAAATAATGAAATTCGGTTTATCGAATGATAATTTCATATTCCCTGCAACTTGAACACTTAATTTAGCGTTGGACGAAAACGTACGTTTCCCGGTCGTTCACACGGCCGTGTATTTTTTCACTTTTAATGTTAGTTCACATGCTTCATAAGACCTGCTGGAACTTGATTATAGGTTCCTTTTTTTATGACCACCGCCAGCATTGACAGTCGTTTCGTCGTTTCAATATCCAATGGATGGACCCTCTGTCAATATCCTATGTCTGTGTGGCAGCTGAAGAACGATGGTGAAATGCTAGTTTTCACCTCATTATTTGTCACTTTACGAGCGTTGAGTATCATTACTGTAGTCACTGTTCGAAAATATTAACATTAGATGTCATTACACTGCATGACAAAAGTAGCATTCAATGTCATTACAGTATTCACCGCAGCAAAGCAATACGGTTATGTACTTACGTGCCATAAATAAATTCAACGGAGAATTGAATATCGACGTACACGATGCAAAATTAAAATTTTACTTGATACTTTGCTATTGAGAATCTAGTACTAAATTATTAGCATGCACTGGTAAATCACAATTCTAGAACGTTTGACGATTATATAAGTGATACCCGCCACAGTCTGCTATCTTCGAGGCAGAAAATGCTCAATGTAGAGATGGCAAGTCAGCGAAATGAGTCGTCCACAACTGAGCGTATGTTTGTTCATCAGTTGGGTTTCCTAAGCAGAAGTTTGTGCCAATTAGAGCGTCTGTTTCTCATTAAAAGTTTCGCAAATCCCTGCAAGAAATAAGAAGCATGACACCTCATTGCTGCCGGGTTTAGCACATCATTGCTGTCTGGTGAATCAAGTTTTAAGATTTCTTTCGAATTAACACAACTTTCTGTGCCTAATTAAAGGAATCTCTCAGGTTTATCTGCTAGAAATTTAACTTGTTCCTAAAGGCTATGGTCTACGCCATATTTTACATTACGCCATCACTTTGTTCCCGATTTACTGTTTAATTATTTTATGCAGATTGACGATTCCCTCATTGAATTTATGCAGCTCGAAATCAAGATTAATGCGCACCTAACTTGTGCCACCATAGCTGCTTATTCTATTAACTTTTAACTTAATAACTGCATAGATGTTCTATCGATGTTTACAGTTCACAATGATACGTCCTCAGAAGTCATTATCAGCAGACTGTTGTTCCTATTGTGTTGTTTGCCTTATTTTTATGAATGGCTCCATTAGTTATTTAATTATGCCATTTCATAGCTGGATAAACGAACGAATTCTTCACCTGATAAAAACAGCCTCTCAATCTTATCGGTTTTCTCAGTCGAGGTGCTGAGATATCATTAATTTTTCCAGGCACTATTTCTCTATATTTGATAGGTCTTGTTAATGTTTATTCCGTGATATTCTGTATTTGCTTTAATATAGAAATGAAATTTTTTACTTTTCCGCTTATTTTTATTCTAGGTAAAATTCTATTTCAGTTAATATGCCGCCGGAACATTGAAATCATGGCTATTTAAATAAATGGCTACGCATGATTAACCTGGCAGGCAAGCTTAACCTCCTGGGTTAACCTGAGACTTATAGAACATGAACACCCGACCTGCGACGAGTTGCTCAGCCAGGCCAGGATAACCTGCCGGAATACACAAAGTTTCGTGTAATATGTATATGCCGTTATGACTTTTGTTCGGTAAAGAATGTTGTATTGTCAATGTTGAAATCTTTCTCATGCAGTATTTTCCATTGCATTTATTACTTGTTATATATATACGCTACCGAACAGTGCCAGGTTGACTTTCAACAGATCGTCTTATGTGCAGGTAATCCAAGGGCACAAAATTAATGAAGTTTCCGATGAACAAAATTTAGATTAGACAATTCTGTGGAATCTCATACGGCATACGTAAATCAGAGTATGATGGCAGAATTTGCAAGATTAGCTGAATGCAAGATTAGCGCGATGAGTATGCGCGATGCAAGTTTAGCTGAATACAAGAGAATAAAATGTACGTTTTTTTGTGAAATATATATGATCATGAAATAATTTGTTAAAATAATCATTTAATTAACAACTATTGCATAATTTAGTAGGATTGCCACAAAATTAATTCTTATTGACAATGTTTTATTATCGTAAGGAATTTTTGACCTGGGAATATAATTAGGTTGCAGTTAAGGCCAAATTGAAACTCACATAGGCTGAGGTGGCAATTATTTTCAGAGTAGGTCGTGTTGAAAAAAAAATAGAGGAGCGCACCAACATTCACCTTTCCCTGTATCTTCTCTGCAGGCCTATGCTGAATAAAATATACGGAACCTTTGCAAGACGTCAAACCTATCGATAAATTCCAGCTTGAGAACACGGTGGCGACCCCAAATCTTCGTCTCTATAATACTCCTCGAATAATACCATCTTCAGTGGCCTGGATTAAGAATTAATTAGTTTCTTTGTCTTACTATCATTTCTTCCAAAACATTCTATCACTACTCGAGGTCATCATCAAGTCTATAAAATAAGTTCTGTTGAGTTTAAATTTTAGCCCACAGCCGAATCAGAATCTTGACACGCCGAAGCAGCATCCAATTTTTTACCTATCGAACATGAAGTCCAGGTACGAGTACTTACTGCGCTTACTTCGTTTTCAGTTGGAAAACAGAAATTCGGTAGTTCATTGACTATTTGGAAAATTCTTCAGATTCAACTCAAAAAGAACAGATAAACTGTGGTACCCTTATCTTTGAAATTTGTTTTGAAAACAATGTCTGATTCAAAAATGTTCATGTAAAATATTTTTCACGGAAAATCAATGGTTATAATGCGGAAATTAGCCGGCGTGAAAACTTAGCAGAAGGAAATATTACCAATGTTGAAATATTTCTCATGTAGTATTTTCCATTGTATTTATTTCTTATTAGTATAAATAACCAAGGTAGGTATTTCTCCTTTCAACAAGTTTCGTTACAGCTGAAAACGACAGTAATTCAAGGAAAAATTTGCTGCAATTCTGAATGCCTCTACGCCCCAGTTTTCTACGTCCTCAGATGACATAGTGGGAAGCTGTATTTCCGATTTAATCGTAATTTTGTTTCTTTTTCCGGACCAAGCGGTCCAAAATCCACCGAGAAAATACAATCCGCGTTCTGCTGAATAGCGACCATATTATTAAGGCTTAGGATTTAAAGGTTGAATTGCAACGCTTACTTCTAACCGAGGCAAATGCAGGCAGGAATTCTCACTCGCCGGAAATTTTGTGATTCTGGCGACAGGAGAACTAAAACAAGCTGGAAATATTTAATGGTGAGCCCGACGTAACGGAAAATGAAATTGGTTCATACAACGAGTGCATACAAACGGCAGCATTACTGAGAGTTCGGTGCTTGTCCATTAGAGCGCGCGGGGCGCCTGGTGGGGAACACTCCACGTACAGAATGCATGTTTTGAAAAACACTTCTTCATTGACTTAAGAAGTGAAGGTGTCCTGAGAAATACATGATTTTCATTCTGTTTATATGAATTCGAAATCCACCCTTACACGTGTTTTAATCTACGTGCAAACACTTCTTCATTGACTTAAGAAGTGAAGGTGTCCTGAGAAATACATGATTTTCATTCTGTTTATATGAATGCGAAATTCACCCTTACACATGTTTTGACCTACGCCTATTTCTTCAGTGCCGACACTTCTTCTATTCTAAACACTTCTTCGTTGACTTAATTAAGGAACAAAGGTGTGCTGATATATACATTAATTTCCAATCTTTTTTATGTCGTTAAATTCGAAAGAATATCTTTCTATAATGAATAGCGGTCCACATGCAAGTAACACGTCACTTTTGAATGAGGAAATTTTATTTGGCTCATTTATTTCTTGCAACATTACTGTTGGCTTAGAAGGAATTGACACTCGTTAGTGGCAGTCAAGAGTATTTATTTCATTTATTTTATTTATTTTTCGCATTTTTCTCGCGGTCGATGCTGCCGCCTGCAATGGAGTGCAACTGCGCAAGGTTTGGAACCAGACGGTTATTGGTGGGCTTAGCTTGAAAATTTGTCAGTTATTGGCTGACAAGGTCATGAATTCGACAAGATTTTTGATAACCCAAACTCCATCTTTTCAAATTTGATATTGGTCGGTTTCTGATATTCTCTTCTTTTCAGTTTATTCAACGAAAGTCAAATGGCGTTTTACTTGCAAAGTCAAATCGCAACTTCCTAGCAATTGAATTGAGATTCCACGTTCAGAGGCGTGCCATATTTCTCGATTAACCCATTCTACCTCAACTGGAGAAATCTGTGGTCCGATTTCTGGAACAGATCGTACTCAAAAATAAGCCATTGCTGACCCTAAGGGTAATTCCAGCGCTCTCGAGCAAGTCCAGCGAGAAATGTTACCCTAAAAATATCTCACGCTTAATTACACTGCTTGTGTCTCTCTGGGAAAAAGCCGCCTCAGCAAATTGGGAGTTAGCACGAGAACTGCGAGCCTGCGGCGACTGAAGCTCAATTGTGGAGAGACCGCAGCGTTAGCTTTATTTGAGCGCAGACACGAAGTTTCTGATTAAAATTGCGTAGCTTCGACTAATACTTTGTTAAAATTAAAGATTATATTGATGTATTGATTATACGCAGATTACGAACTTACGTATTACAGTTTCAATAATTTAATGCAAGAGGGTCCTCCGAAATCAAATGGAAGTAGTTGAGCTCAGAATTTCTATTCTATAACTCCGTGAACGGCTTGGATAAATTTAGGCATTCTAATTTGCTAGTCAAACACAACTTGATGCCCGAATTTAAAAAAAAGTATATGGTTTGTTTAGTTCACTAATAGGTCAGTTTTGATAACGCATAGTTGCGTAAACAAGGCGCATTTGTCGTTTTAATTAACAAGCAGTTTAATTTATTTGCCTCGTAATTTAGTAGTCAGAAGGCCTGGTTTCGAAACAAAACCCTTATGCTTGACTTGTGTAACTTATGATCCAATTCAGTTTATTGTTTAGTTTAATCAACGCATAGTTTGTTCTATTATCATGTAGTTTATTCTAGATAAGCAAGTAATTGTAACACTTCGTTTGCATTTGAAACTCAACTTACTAACACATATTATCTCATGAAATGAAATACTGCTGAAAAGTTCGTCTCACTCGCCAAACTTTATTCACTGGAGCCTAACCCTTTTTCCGCACGAGCAGTTGGTGCTCGCATGTAAACTCGCCGTGAAGCGAAGAGCCCTGGCCAAACTTGCATTGTCTTCAATGCGAGGAACTCTTGCGGTGGAGATTTCCCCCGAGCTCTGGACAAATGCGTAGAATAAAAGCCACATGACATTCTGACGATAACATGCTGCGTATTGCGCGTGAGAAATGCGTGCTTGAATTTCCTCTTGCATGAAGTGATCTCGAGGAAATGCGCAGGCAGGCCGTAGAATTTATGCTAAATATTGCAATTGTAGAAGAGTGAAAATTTATTTCGTATCACTGACATGAATTTTTTGATAACAGTCGGAAGAAAATTCCATTTAAAGTCAAACGTAACTAAGTAAACTAATTAATTTAGATCCAATATACTGTATTATCAACTGGAATCAGCTTATGACGTTATTGTCGGATTACTTAGAGTTTCTAATTGAAATAGTGCCCTTAGTTTTTCATGTTTTATGTTCCAGCGATTGCTGGTTAGTTAATTTAGGCACTATTAGTTCCATGATACGACAGCCTCATTACTAGTCCTAATGCTACGATTACTAGACAATGAAATTTTATTTAATCATTTAATCATCATTTTGTCACTGGCATAAAATGTGTAAAATAAAAAATTATTAAAAAAATAAGAAAACAACCTACGGGTTTTCAAATGGTGGTTTCAATAACTCAAGTCTGGACGCTATCGTCCTATTTTATTTACGGGCGCTGATTATTTTGTAGGGACTCATAAAATTACGATATGAAGAGACTGTAAAAGGGTATTTGATTTCATGCCGAAATTTATGTTGTACAATATTACACTGAATGTGATGTTGATTGTTGTCGCACTACGTACGGCAGTTTCTCGGCGCTTGCAATACCGACGCAAAAACTTAATCACAAACTTTTTGAGTTATACGAGAGCAGCAGTTTTTCCAGCGGCAAAAAAGCGCAGTTTATTTCAATGTTTCATCCTGAAAGTAATCAGAACTTGGCCGCCATCAGACAGACCTACATCAAAAGTTGTCAGCGCTCTGACGTCGGTGACTGTTGATGATTACCTCGAGTTGATGTAGCAAAGGTTTCTCCTCGGTATTTGCTGCCTCTGACTTGAAGTATTGATGCTCGTCCTGCTGCTCTGACTTGAGGTATTGATGCTCGTCATGCTGCTCTGACTTGAGGTATTGATGCTCGTGCTGCTGCTCTGACTTGAGGTATTGATGCTCGTCCTGCTGCTCTGACTTGAGGTATTGATGCTCGTCATGCTGCTCTGACTTGAGGTATTGATGCTCAAGCCGGTTAAAAATTTTCAGCGGCTGTTTCAAGAGTGGTAACGGTATATTTTCTCTGCGCAACTTGTCTGGTATTTTGGATGAGTATAGGCTTTCGTTCTTTAAGCTCGTGTTCAGTTCATCTTTCCTAAACTTCAAACTTTTTCTTCTCAGATTCAGCGCCAAAATTGGACTGAATTTTTGCAGTAATTTATTTTTTCAATAAAAAATTTACAATTCTTATAATTTCGGTTCGAATCACCTCAAAATTTTCGTCTCATTAAGCTAAAATATTCATCAAAGGAAAATTATTGATGTCCTAAATGTTAGTTTCGCTTCTCGTCGTCTTGGTACGAAGGTTTCAAAAAAAACATCGCCACTCCGTCCCTCCTTTTTAGACTCTTCGCACCTCACTTTTTTGAGCTCAAAATTTCGTCAATGTTGATTAATTTTATACTTCAGGGGCTTGCCCATAACTTTTGACAAATTGAAGCCGCTGCCTTTTGTCTATTTTACTTCCAAACTTCAGACTGGGCTTTTTTCTTCCTAAACTTCCTTAGTATAAACATGTCATGCGAAATACAAAAAATCGCAAACAAGTTTAGTAAACACCCTCTAAAAATTGTGTTTTTCGGCCCAGCTTGAAAACTCAGTCCTCTGGAATTGGCAGAGCTAAAGTTCATGGTCTGGTCCTTTTTATTTTAACTATCCATTTACTCCTGAAAAATATTTCTAAAAAAATTTGTATAAAATAAATATTCGGCAGAAAATTACTGAACGAGATAAAAATTCATTGTTACAAGCATTAGTCTGAATGAGTTCAACAGACAAGATTAAGGCAAAAATTTCCATATAAATCGCGTCGCACAACACCTTCGTAAGACGATTACGCCATTAAATTATAGAAGACTACGTGATATAATGCAATTTCAAGTTGAGTTTCCATTTACGAGTTTTTGTCATTCCATTCGATATTATTTTTAAAACAAAATTAAGAGTTAGTAACTTTACCTCTTTGTAATTGATTTTCAGTATTAATTAGGTACGTTACATTAAGCATCAAAACGCTTATCAACGTAAGATTTATATACAACTTCGACGTATGTACTGCGACTAATTTATTAATGTTAGAACACATGTCTGTTGCTATTAGCTGAACAGATCTATTTAAGCCTTCCAGTTCACAATATCGACCTAATCAAAATATCCAATTCTAAAGTCTTTACGGAGATCAAGTTACGTAGCAGATTTTTATTACCGCCAAAGATATCATTACCTTGTTACTACAATGTGTGAACGGCAAAGACATCTGCTGCTCGCCGATTGTCCTTTGAATACGAATGGATAAAATGCTGTTGTCCGGTGACACGAAGCACAAAGGAAATCTCCTTGGACAATTGACTGCGCTGGGCCATTGTTTCTTCAATCCTATTATAACAAACTGATCCTTTTGATGCGACATTTTCTTTGATGTCGATCGAATGCTGGCGTGGCACAAAACAAAGCCTCGCATCAATTAATGAATTTGTTTTGAAATCCATCAAAGACGTCCATTCGAATTTGATATTTCAGGACGACCTGTGAAACACAAGTGGATTAATTAGTTGAATACAGAACAATATACAATTGACTTCTTATTGTCACGCTCTCTCTGAAAACTTATGATAATAAAGAAATATCGAGTAATAACAAACTCATCGAATCCCACGCAACATGAGTGTTTAAAATGTCATAGATTACGAATATAATGGAGTTCTTCACTAGAAGAATTCGCCTTAGACGACTCTGAGGGGACTGAGAAATTATTTCAGTGTTCTGACGACAGATCGAGGAAATTTAAAAAAAGTTATAGGAAATTTACAAAAAATTATATTACAGGCGTGTTCGACGCAGCCGCAGCTGATCATGATTTGGTTCTTAATTAAGCATTAATCACATAATATTTGACTAAATTGAAGTGAAAACTGGCTACATGTTCTTGTGAAATCTTCGCCCATACTTAAATACACGAAAATGTTTCTATTTTTCTTGCGTACCAGATTTACTATGGGCTTCAATTGGTTGAATTTATTTTAGTTTTCTAAATTTCTATCTTTAATTTAAAAATTTTCACAACTTTACACCCTAACTTGAATTGAAGTTTCTCTGCATATGCACTGCGAATGAATCTAAGAATGCGGGTTCTGATAAGATGATTTGTGTAAAAAAAATAGATGATTATTTGTAGTGATGACTGGTCTTGAGTCTTACTTATTTTCAGGCGAAATTTATTTGAACGAAATTATTTTTGTTTATAGGGAACTTTGGAGATGAGAATAATTTTTCACCTTTTCGTTCTTCGAGATGTGATGCATTTCGACGTCGAAAAAGAAATTCAACAATGATCGAGTTAGACTTTGATCAAAATGAAAACAGGTTCTGGGGCAGCGATAAAGGAGGTTCAATCGAAGTACATGCTTGAATTAGCCGTTTAGAAATTCATGGACAGTCGTTTTATTGAACAAAACTACCATCATCCCATCTGCTTTCTCCATGCAGCGTTGGAAAAGCAGTGCGATGAGTGAGCTCCATGGATATTACAGCTTGATCTCGACTTCAAAAAGACGAAAAAAAAATTTTAATCACGTAAGGGAGATCAAGCTAGTACGCAACATAATAATAAATAACATAAAATTATCGCAATTCCTCAATAAATAAAACTCTATGCGAAATCGTTATGCTTGAAAAATAAGAAAAGAGTGCTTCTTCATTTATAACCCCAGAATTTTCTTCGCTGACACAGATGAGAATTTTTCAAGCACAAAAATAATTTATCACTGCGTCATCACTCAGCCACTCTATTGCAGTGCTTTGAAGATCGCATTTTTATTCTTGAGATTAAAAGCCATTGAAAAGGAAGGCGTGTGGGGCCGACCCAGCGAACGATATGTTCTTTCTTCTTCATTTAGGCATTTTATTTCTTTTAAGACTTTTGAGGCGAAGGCTCCCATCCCTCAAACTTATTGCGATTCTTTTTCATGATTAGCGAAAAAGCTGAAGCAAAATGCACTGCACGATGGCGTTCATTGTCGAGCCTTCCGAGTCTGCGTACGAAAAACGATGTGGCTATTCTGAGCGCACGGCGATGTTAGAGTGCACCCACAAAAGCATCAAAGACGAATTCTTGAGAAAAGGATAATGAATAAAGAAGCGAGCGTTTTATGCAATCAGCGCTTTACAAAGGAGCGACAATCAATTCTCATCTGGCCTAAGAATGGGTGACAGCCGTTCGAAGAAAATACACGCTGCCGCTGCCGCCAGCTTCATTTCTTATGTCCGCATTCAAATCGCATTTTCGGCCTCCAAAAAGACATCGCCATTTTCAATTCATTACTGTCCAGGAGGGCAAATCATTCATATGTAATAACTCATTTCTCCTGGATTTGAACATTTATTAGAAATATATTCATATCTTATTTTGATTCAACAAGGTTGTTTATGTTTCATGCATGCCATATTAATTTAATATGTCTGACACTGAACACAAGGCTTTCTAAACATACGACTGTTTGTTGCCTCCAGAGCCTTGAAAAATCAACTAGTTCATTTCTTATTAAGTTCGAAGGTCATAAAAGCTCTTTGCAGTTTCAGCCAAAGATTAATGCATGCACAAAAACTATTTTGCATGATTTTAAGGGGTAGGGTTCATTCATTCGGGTTCCTTATTAAACATGTGTGCATTCTAACATTCGATGTTGAGAAATGCTATTCTGGTCTACACTCAAAACTAAAAGCTGAAACACGTGCTTCTTAATTTGCCTCTCTAATCTCGCACATTCGAGCTTCATTAACCGTAAAGTTTCACATTGTGTCGAATTGGTCCTGTGTTTTCCTCTAAAAATATTTACAAAGAGAGTCTGCATGTTCAGATTATCAGCTTCATGTGAAATTAGGTTCAAATTTTTTAGCCGGTCTCCTGAACATCGACAATTTCTGAGCACGTAATCTAGGTATGCGTCTTCCTTGTGCTGAAATTTCATCTCCGATTGACCTTTACGCTAGGCGATAAAATACCCCAATCAAATAAGCTAGTAAACCACTATAAGCTAGTAATAAGCTAGTAAACCTTTAAGCTAGTAAACCACTAGCTGGATATAGCGGCTTGGGATGAGCTCTTGACGCCATACCTGTTGAAATAAATAAATTTTCGTTGCCAAGAAATGATACGCGGGATCTGATAGTTGCTTGATCGAAAATACGAGGCAACCACGAAGGCCACCGTGCATAATATGTTTTGAGTGATCCACTCTTGCTAAATGTCCGCTCAAATGTCAGCTGTGTGATCGAAGTCTTAAGATTTGTACGCGTGAAGAACACGCGTTAGGAAATTGTTTCAGGCTAAACATCTGGCCGGCAAATTGTAGGCGAGGAATTATCTCTTTATTAAACAAAATAGTTGCAATCATACTTCACCAGTTCGAGAAACTATATTATTTAATATAATCGCATTGCACTACTATTTAGCTCAAAAAAAATTTTCTCGCGGAGAAAATAAATTACCAATCAGTTTAATTCAAATACTTCCTTTATATGTAATCAATCAAACAGATTCTAGAGGTGAGAAAAAACTTCATTTACTTTACTCCGCTACGGTACTATTTTTAGTTCAGTAGACGGGCAATCATCTAAATTGAATTTCGATCTCAGGAAGAAGAAGTTCTATAAGCAGCGTGCAAATGCATTTTGCAATTTGGATCGCGTTGAGTCATACATTAAAGCTTCTATGGTGAGCGCAAGTGAACGTATTTTTATGTTGGTTTCTTTCATTCTTTTTTTATCGCGAGTTATTTTTTCAACTTTGTAGCCTAAAATATGTTTGAAATCAATTAACTTTAAGGGAAGAAAAGCATCCGATATTGCAGAGCCTGTCGTTTATGGATCAACAGATCGTATACGGAATGCGACTGAGAAGTTCGGAAGCGCTGGTTCGGCCATTTAACGAGAAGGAATTATTCCCCCAACTCTGTTCCAAATTATGAGTGTGGTCTGCTTGCTCATTATTGTTGCTAATTTAACGAGAGGACTTCTTACCCGACTCTGTTATAAATAATGAGTGTTGCCTGCTTGCTCATTACTGTTGCTAATTTAATGAGGAGGACTTCCTCCCCAATTCTGTTCCAAATAATGAGTGTGGCCTGCTCGCTCATTATTGTTACTCATTTAATGAGGAGGACTTATTCCCCAGTTCTGCTCCAGGTAATGAGTGTTGCCTGCTTGCTCATTATTGTTGTTCATTTAACGAGGAGGAATTATTCTCCAGCTCTGCTCCAGGTAATGAGTGTGGTCTGCTTGCTCATTAATGTTCACTATCATTCTTCTGAGAGGGCATGAAAATCATTAGTAGAAGACTTTACTTTTCGTTTTTTCAATGCAATTCAGAGCAAAAGTCATTAGGGTTTTGTCGGAGCAAAAATGTTCAGCGTTATTTTGTGCACAAGAGTTGCTTGTGTCCAATAAAAATTCGTTATCTAAACCAAAATGAATATTTTTTATTAGATAATTTCCAACCCTCGCCGCTTAACCAGAATAATAAGTTAAAGTTTACCTGTAAATGATATATGTATTTTACAAATCACTTATTTAAAACAATGACTGTCGAAACACAATAACATCTCTCTGAATTTTCCTCAAATTTATCGTCCGTTTTTAGTTCTTATTCATTTCTTTTGAGGTTTCCAGTGATGGTGCAACTCTGCGCAGAGCTCAAATGACTTGCTGAAAATACACCCTTATTTAAAAGTCCTCTGGTCTTTTTAATTGATGTAGGAAGATCGGAGCGTCAGTGAAAATATAAGTGATCGAGAACTCGAACCCATATTTCACTGAACTCCTTTTGTCGAACCCCTGTCGAAAAGGATCGTAATATTTATACTGCTTGTTTGAAAATTTCGAAAGGATTTATTTTTTGCCTGGCGAGGAAGTTATTTGGTGTCCATAAATGTATGGGTTTTCTCTAGGCATTTCACGGTTGAAGGAAAAACTCGGGATATTTTTCCGAAATAAGCCTTTTGATTGGTCGCATCGACTTGCTGCCCTTGTTAAGAATTCATTTAGAACCATTTTTGAACATCTGAATATAAAAAAATATTTGAAAAGTTGTTCTAAATGTTTTTAACAAGTTTAATTCCATAAAAATATATTACTGTTCGTGATATTTATTATTTTTTTATATTACCTTACATCCTGCCACAGAAATAAAGATTTCATGCATTAACAATTTCAGTAGTTCTAGTAAGCAATTTGTTGGAATATGTTTATTTGAATCAGAAAGAAGATAATATATCGTACAGTCTTATAGTCTAGTGTCATATATAAAGTAGAAGAAAGCAATGACGATTCACCGCATATAAATTAATTTGTCAGTAATTCCCCTCCCTGACAACCGCTCACAATTATGGGCACAACTGATCGATGTCTTTAGCGCCTTTTCTCATTTATGGAAAAAAATGCACTATTGCGCTCACCATGTCCGGCTGTCCGTCCGTCTGTCTGTCCGTCCGTGATTACACGTTTGCGTCGCCTTGAAAATGCGCTCTTTGTCGCTCACTGCAGTGAGTACTGAGTTATATTTTTTCCTTTAAATACTCAATTCCTGTCCACGGATTCTGGTGTCAACCGTCCACGATTAATAACGTTCCACAGAAAGTAAACTTATCATTTTATTCTCATGGTTTTGCAATTGAATTGCAATGATGATTGCAATACTCAGAGAGTCATGACGGCTCCAATGGCCGAGCCTCGGCATGAGCAGTCATCGCTCACGCAAGGAAGCCCATCATTCGCCTTCATTGCCTCCATCAGTTCACCTGCGGTGGTACTTACAATCATACTTTCTGGTCCTGAGAGGTAATTAGCTGACCTCTTTTCCATTAAAACAGTTGGGCAAGTATATTCTCTGCCAGGCTATCTGACCATACTGCGCTTTGTGGAATAAGAATAAGTAAAATGATTCCTCTTGGTGGTAATCCAAATAAAAATTTTGGACCGATTTTCACGAGGTATTTTACTGTTTGCAGGTTAACTGGATACTGGAACTTAGGAAACTCTATTCTGGAACTGAGCTTTATTCCCTTATTTTGTTTGACAATATAAGGTATGTTTCACGCTCAAACTACCTCGTTTATTATGTTGAATTACTTTAGTTATTTATGAGAGGTTTTACATCTTAATGGCATTAATCTGTCTAATTAAATTGGAACCTAAGTTGAATGCACGTGATCCAGACTTATCTTGATGACCTTATCGTCGTTTCCAAACTATTTATCGTTCACATGAATTTGTTAGTGTCGATAATCCAAATATACTCAAATATACCTGACAAAGTAAAACTTCAAAGCGAATACCTAGTAAAGTAGCTTAAACTGCGAAAAAATTATTGAGAGGAACTTTTTATCGAGGAAAATACCTCAAAAATGCAAATTTTAATCACAGTCAAATATTTATGCCTTAACAGAATACTGCTGGTGCGATTTCAATTTTAACTGCCTGCTTTTCCTTCTTCTTGACTTGGATTCAAAAGTTTCAATTTCTAAGCGTATCTTTTGGCTTCATATTGCAACTTTTGAACATGCAGCGTTGACTAATGAGACGCTAAGCCACTACTGAGCATCCGAGCTGCAATTTTCTAAAAGAAAATTAATGTCAAATTTTAGAACTCGAATGAAAAAATTTAGCTCGAAGTATGAAACAAGAACCATTTCAGAAGCTCATAGTATTTAATCGGATATGAGATACTTTTCAGATAACAGAAAAAATTAATGATGCTCCCGTGCAAGTAACGTATTTAAGTTCCGTGCTTAAAGTGCGTTTATTATTATTCTTCCCTTTATTTATGCTCGGTCATTAGATTGGAAGACATTTAAATGATTCCTTATCCTAAAATGACATTAATGTAAAAAAATGAAAACGAAAGGATGAAAATGTCGCATCGAAAATACATTACACGACCACGTCAGATTCCCTCCTTACTACAACAATTAAATAAAAAGAATCATGACAGTGACTACAAAAATTAAAAATGACACTCATAAAAAATTTCTCAAACGCGGAATGAATCATGACCAACTTAATTTCATGAGAACGTTTCCTTTTAATTCATTTTGTCGTGATAGCTTATATCTGCCCAATTTTTGCAAATTTGAACGACAGCATTTGCTATGAATGATTTGGAACACATCAAATGTATTTATTTATCTGTACAGCCCATTTTCATTAACGAAATATTTTGCACCATAATATTTTTTACCAAATCTCTGCCGCCGAATAGCGCTACCGTACACGATTCAGCGCCAGAAGCTGGTTTTGCCGAGAAATGCGCTGCAACACGCAGCACGAAGCTCGTTAATTATTTCCGATAGTTTTTGCCCCTGCGCAGTGCGACACTTCATTTCTGATATCAAGTGCGATGCAAGGCCGCCGAACCAAAACCTAAACTATTTGCTGGGAATTTCTCGGACCTTAGTTTGCTCTTTGGTTTAAAGGCCAGTCGGGCGCACGTAAGGAGAAATTAAAATTTCAGGAAGGAGAAGAAGCTCGCGAGAGAAGACGAAGATTAGATGTTATTTTCCTACCTGATTGGATTATATATGTCGCGTGTTATAGACTATTTCGTGAGCAATATAAAATAAAAATTAGTGAGCTGCTAAGAAACGTTTTACTAGATGGAAAGCCTTCATCACAAGTTAAATATATATGCGTGATAGTGAATAGAGATATATGCTAATCAAATCAGACGATTTCAATTTTTAGCGCGGATAACAGTCTTTTGATAGTTATGGTTCTCGGACTGTTCAACAGGCAGGCGAACATTCACACTTCTATAATTCAGATCAATTGATCCTGATTAATTTCAAATTTTTATTATATATGTAATGTATCCACGAGATCTGCCGGTATTTTATAGAGGGAATCCATTCGTAGCACTCACTTGAATATCACGAAAATATTTAATTTTTAGAGCCGCATCCGCTGTCTCAATTTCATGAACGAGCGAATTATTGAGCGGTAGTACAAAACCTTATCTTTATTTTTTAACAATACATATTAATTTACTACAGAATTAACCAGCTAATGGTTAAAGTTCAGAGTACCAAAATTGGAGCAGAGAGGCGCGGGTTCGATCTTAGCGCTGTGCGCCAGTTTCTGGTCAGATTCGGGGAGGAGGCCGGGCGGTTAAGCAAAGCAAAATTGAATCAGTGAGTTGCGCGTTCGAGACCGCAACAAGCTGTGAATATTCTGCTATGTTAAGAATCGGCGACAGGCCTACGGCCTAATAAACGCTAAAATCGCTATTATATTGATTTCTGGGAGGGGTTTTCGGAAAATTAACCACGCCCAGAAAAGTTTCACGAGGTCTCATTTCTGCTCTGATAACTGTGGCACAATGATTAAAAATATCGCACATAAGGTTCACCCGCTCCCATTTACCCCAATCATCAAAACAAGTTAGTGCAAGAAATCAAAAACAAGTTAGTGCAAGAATCTGCCCAGAAAAGTTTCACGAGGTCTCATTTCTACTCTGATAACTATGGCACAATGATTAAAAATATTGCATATAAGGTTCACCCGCTCCCATTTACCCCAATCATCAAAACAAGTTAGTGCAAGAAACTCAATCTGCAGGCTTGATCGATGGACCGAAGCGACTCATTTGTTTCGTAGTTGAGACGCCCCGGGTGGTCGTAGCTGCAGTGCTCGTTCATTTAATAAGGCGTCAAGAAGCAGAACGAATTCGGCCACTCGTTGCAGTTTCGTGAAGCCCTCATCTCGACTCGATTTCTGCGCAGTGATTGCCTCGAACGCATCGATCTCGGGGCTCAGAATGATAGACACATGCGCTGCATGTGTTATATCATGCGTTATATCGCGTGCTGTGCTTGTAACATGGCATGATGTTTGCCTCTATTGCAAACCCAGTTAAGATTAAACCCAAGTTAAACCCAAGATTGGCTTTATGTCATGTCAAGCAATGTCTTTACCTTACCTTGGCTATTACACTTCAAGATCTAGATTTAATTGAAGATCATTATTTTGACAACCAATGATATAACAAAGTACCTTACTATTACTGTAATAAATACAAAACTATATAATGATATTTATTGCCTATATAAATAATGGCCTATTTAAAATTTCAAAACATTTCTGTCGTTATTTCAACAACAACAGAAAAAAATTCCATCATGCAGCCTCTCCTATACATAATAGATGCTCGAACTCACAGGTAAATAGTGTCATCCACCCCATCCCAAATTATATTTTTCGAGCTCCTTACGCTATACATTCACTCAAAAACCCTACACATTTATTCCAGTATCCATGCAGTAAATATTTTTTATTACGGAGATCTGCTGTCTCTCTATGTATCAACATCATAAAAATTCCTAGAATTTCGCACCTCTGCTCATACTCAACCAACTTTTACAACATAGGTTAAAAATTTTCATTCAAGAAAAAATTTATCGAACTTATAATGATTCATTTGGTAATAATTGAACCCAAAAAAGACTTTCATCGATTTTAACTGAGATCATTTGCTGGAGCGAGAGGTCGGGAGCTACAGGCCAAGTTTTCCTCACCAGGAATTTAACCGAGAGCTCAGCTGCGCTACTGCATGGAAGGGCTTCAGGCAGGCGTGTAGGGATCGATACTCAGGAGTCGCTGTAAAAATAGATAATGAAGCGGTTACTCCTGTAAGCTTCGTGCCTTCCGACCGGTCTCATAGTGAGAGCTTCTTTAGCTTTTCTTCGCACCTTATTTGTATGGAAAGCTTCTTTCTATCGCGATCAAAACTCATGAGCGCAGCAAGCCAAAGAAGCAAGAAATCTGTTGTGTTATATATTTTAACTTACATTATTTATCTATTTCCCTTATTTAATATTTATAAAGTTGTAATTAATTCCATCAACCTTATCAAAATCCGTAAAGACTTTTGTGATTTGAATTTAAATTTACCTAAACAATGTTAAACAAAATAGATTATACGAACTAGATTAAGTTCTGCTTCAACCCCCGGGTCGGAGTGTAGGAGGGCGGGTGTAGTGCAATTATAAACAACATTTATGTTTTCCGTGGAACTGCAACATTGCAACTCAAATTGAAAAATAATTTTAGAATATTTTAAGTATTGAGCGTAATATCTGTTAAGTAGAGCAAATTGAAGTTCATATGAATCTTTTGTACAAATGGCGTCAGTGAAGCTTCGTAAGATACTGAAATTAGACTTAATTATACTATATACATTATTTGCCTTCTGTTATCCTTCGCTGCTTCAGCTTTCCGCGCGGCTGCGCTGCAATAAAGCCAGTATTCATCAGTCGGTCTAGCACTTGGGAGAAATTTTTGTCCAATAAACACAATCAATACTCTGTCCGATCTCTCTGATAAGAAATTGCTTTCTTCATCGAGAGTGGCATAGTACCGGTGATATGATGCAGCACGATACCAGTGATAGGATGCAGCACGATACCGGTGATAGGATGCAGCATGATACCGGTGATAGGATGCAGCACGATACCGGTGATAGCCAGCAGCACGATACCGGTGAAAGGATGCAGCATGATACCGGTGATAGGATGCAGCACGATACCGGTGCTGGGAAGCAGCATGATACCGGTGATAGGATGCAGCATGATACCGGTGCTGAGAAGTTGCGCGATACCGCGATCGTGGCAATGCAGTCTAGTTATGCTGGTTAAATACCGAACACGATACAGTGTTCGTGGGCAGCACGATACCGTTATCGTGGGCCTCATGGCACTGCCCTTGTTCGGAGCAAGATACCGTTATGTTGTCATCACGAAACCGCCCTCGTGCAGAGCGCAATGATGTTTCCAGTCTGCATTGCGGTGTCTTCATCTTTAACTTCGCGATGCCGAAGCTCGACGCTGCGATTACAGACTCCGGTGATACACGATCTACCGCGGTAATGCGAGAGCACCATCAGCACTGTCGTAAGTATCAGCACTGTTGTCAGTATCAGCACTGTCGTAAGTATCAGCACTGTCGTTTTTCAAAAATATTTTTACAACAATTTCAAAGACCACAAGATCAATCGTTGTATTAATTCCGCAAAAAAAAAATATTTTCCGATTACAAATTCAATTTATCGACCATAACAGTGAACGTCGAATTTGCTAATGCTAATATTGAATAAATAGCAATATTTAACTCATTGCTTTGCTTCATTCGCTTCTGTTTAACATTAAAAATGAAGCTCAGTTTCAACGCGTTGAAAGAATTTTAACATTTCATACCTTGCTTTCTTATGAATTCTAAACAATGGATAAAGAAGTATTCGAAATAAATTCAGGAAGCTCCTCTTGTAGGCGAGCTGTTCCGTTATTCGAGATAAATTCTACCCGTGTTCTTTCGTGTTCCGCAACATTTATTAATAAATATTCCTAATTGAGCCCAGGTGGAACTGGTCTTAGAGAGCCATCATAATTCCTCATCAACATTCCTGGACGTTGAAGTGATTTCTGCTCCGGACGAGAAATAACTTAGCCGCTCCTGCCTCCATCCTCGCGATGAAGGAAAGCTATTCGTCTCGTGCCACTCTAACTTATTCTGAAATTCTCCGAATTACGACGCTTTATGAAGCCTATAAGTGTGCGAGGCTGTAACATATTGTGAAGGATCACGTCACTCGTGACTTCCATCGCCACAAATTTAACTGAATAGTGGAATCAGGATTGCGATTCATTGACCTGGGGTAAATTTAGTTTCTCGGAATGCTGCAATTACAGCTCCATATATATGACTCTTTTGAACTACTATCACTAACGCTCTTCGTATTAATCAAGCACTAGAATGATACACATGTGAGTATGAAATGTGCGCATATTGGCGCATAGTTCATTTGCAAATTTCACTGTCCTGACCACAACCTTTCTGCACTTTTGTCTATTGTTTGAAGGCACTCACTAAATGAACTGTCGGTGTGCAATATTCCAGTATCAATGGGTATTTCCAATATACTGTAAGTTATTTCCACTTCCAATATTTTTATGTACTGGCCATAGTACATGAAAGAACATTTAACGATTAAAATTTTCCTGCCCGGCTATTGATAAAACAAAATAAATACTTTTCTGAATCATCTTCGAAATTCGAATATCCAAGACAGAATTCATGGAAAATAATTTCGTAATAAACTCGTATCACTCATATTAAACACCTGTAGTTCACCATCACAAAAACTGTGACATGATAGATGAATTATAAACCGCATTTGGACCACCTTCCAGCTAGTGCTCATGCAGGTTGAAATGAAGGTCTCGGAATAGCGCTTATTTTTAAAACATCATGAAATAACTTCCCTTACATAAGATTTAGTGATCAAATCATCACTTTCAGTGAGACGCAACTTGGAACAACGCATTTAAAATGATCTGCACGTTCCCCTGTTTATGATTTGAATATCCAATAACAAAAAATTTACTTTGAATCAGCGTTCGGAGTTCAATTCTTCAGAATCTATGCGGGACATGAATTGGATTACCTTATTTGCAACTGTCCACAAATGCCAGATCATTCCTCAAAGCCTTCAGGAAAATCTCATAGAGTTATTAAGTATATAACGTTTGTAGAGGCAATATACAGCCTGGGTCGATGGAACCTAAAGAATCGTAAAGATGCTGAGGTCGAACGGTGCTCCCTCTTGGCCATCTCAGGTCTATTGCTCGCCTCGGTAAATCCTGAGAGCTCATACATATGACAGTGGAACGCTGTGAGAACTTCAGAGGAGATCATGATTGGATAGGAAAACTTTCTGCAAACAGATGGCTCGCTATTTGGGTCTGAATGTGACTTTACGTATTCATAAGATATCAAACACGGCGAACGAACTAGAGGTGCCATGACGCTCTATAGGACAGAGCTCACAAAACACTCTTAGAACGAAGACTTAGACGATAGTATTTCTTTCCAGCAAGGAAAGCTGCATTTCAGTTTACAAGCATGAATACAATTTAACGGTTAATAATTTAACTTTTCGAAGCTTTGTAGATTGTTTTTTTAGAGTAGTTCAATAGTTCATAGAGTTTGTAGCAAAATTCAGCAGGTAAGGTGACGGGTAAAAAACTATTAACGGAATTCAATTTTTCTACATAAAATACGACAATTCTGCTCTGAGACTTTTCTAAACTCACCAAACGATAGCCATCTGACTCAGGGTTAAAAATGTTTACAGCAAATAAATCGAAACTGTATTTACCGTTTCACGCAATTAACCTGCTTTAGTATCAATTCATTATTCATTATTATGCCACCATTTGCTGTTGAATGAGACGAAATTAGAGTATTTCTTGTTCCAGATGTAATTTAAACAATTCCGTAATGCAATCCTAGCCCCTCCTACTAAATGGAACTATAAATACTGAGAGCAAGCTTGCCTCAAACATTCGAACACAACGAAATTTTGGAATAAAAGCAGGTTGGGAGTTTGCGCAGCTCTATCTGCTGAGGTTTTTCTTCTCCAAACCAGATTGTTTGCCGGCAGAAGAACGCGCTTGCAGTCGCAGGCTTTGAGGTGAGCGGCGGTATATATATATTCGTTATAACTTTACAAGTGACTTCGCTGCTTAAACTTAGCGCTGAACAGGACTGTGCGCAGCCGAGATGCGTCTACCAGTTGGTCCGCGAATATTTCGGCAAAAATTTGATTTGAATAAATAGTGTAAATCAGTGAGAATGGAGTATATTATACACAACTTGTATGCTTCTTTTTGCATTTTGCAACGGACATGCTTCTTTTGCAGCCATGGCAAGCCGTATTATTGAAAAGAGAATTGAAAGAGAATTTTACATGAATGAGAATTTTGTCAATTTAATTTAATTTTGGCAAATTGCCCAAATTTATTTTAAAAGTTCGTTCACTAGTGTCTCAATTTTCTATTAAGTCTGCGTTTATTAATCAAGTCACTTTCATTCGTGGATAATTTTATTGGCGAGTAAAGCTAATTGTGGGAAGTGAGTTTCAAAAAAAATTCGTGATGGACTTTTTTTGCAGTTTTTGTAAATAGACGCTTTCTTGGGCTTCTCAAACTAATATTATTGCCAGCCTAGAGGTGAAGGGTATCTTAACACGCATTTCATTGGGGATTCTTGGTTATTGTGCCTTCGCTAACTTGCACGGTTTCGCAGTTTAATATTTTCCTATACCCAGAATTTAATCAAGCTCGACCATTCAACAAATCGCATAAAAAATTGTTTGTATAAAGTCCCTACCTGTAAGCCAATAAATAAATTTGCGGCCTATAAGAAGTATAAATGTCTGGTAAACATTTAGGCAAACACTGAAAATTATTCAAATTTAGCATTCGACCACCAATTTTCGTAGCAGTCATCGTAGAATAATTTGCGAGCCTAACGCTACAGTCAGCAAGCAGATAAATTTCTGTAGTGTCATTTCTCTTTAGAATGATGCATATATTTTCAGATATATTTAAAGACTTACAAATAGAACACTTAGGTCACCGGAAGCACTAGACACGTTAAAAAAAAAGACTGCGTCTCATCTTATTTAGTGAGGCTAGTGTTCACGCTGGACCGCGCAGCATATGAAGCAGCGTTCGCTTGACAAGGTGCCGAACTCTCTAACGAAGGTAATCGTTCGGTAACGCTTAACATGAGTTGTGCCACACGTCTTCACTCATACTAACGAGACTCAAGTTCCTAACAACTATTGATGTCGTCCCTCTAGATAAACACTGACTGTGAATAATAGCGCCTGTTGTAAACGAGGCATGAATACCTTTCTTTTTAATCAGCGATGAAGCTTTTGACTGCATGCTGAATGGTCCTTTACATTTTGGCAGAGGAAATCTTCAACACATCAAAAATATTTTACTCGTTTCACATGTTTGGATAACTTCTCTATATATTTTTTCCAAATACTAAAAAAGTAATGACTCAGATTACTTTTTCACTACAAAGGATTGGTTTTCATTGTGAGAATTGTCCACTATATACAATTGAGCGAACAATGTCCTGGAATAACTCGGTAATAGCTCCAAAGTAAGCAATAGTTACAAGATGCATTCGATTCATATTAAAAATGTAATTTGAATTCAATTCATATTACTTACGTCAGATTCTTTCATTTTTCATTGCATTAAAATTATGTTAACCTTTCTCGGTTCTTGCACAATCAACGGTCAAGTAAAAATTCTTTTATAGTAAATACACCGTGGATTCTTATATTCAGACCAGAATATGTCTTCCATTGCACGAGTGCTTTTGTCGGCTACAACAACAGCCAGTCTTTGTTCATTCCATAGCGGAGAAATCACTGAGTCTTATTTGTCAAGAAATTTTCAGCTCTAATAAAAAAAGTGTATGCAAGAGCTCCGAATTTTGCTTGAAACGCTACAGCTGAAGTCTCAATGTGAATGCCCATTAGACGATCTCTGGTCCACGGCATTGTTTGACGTGATATGAGCCCTCATCTCTGTAATGATGATAAATGTGCTTATGTATGAATGTACTGATGAATGAATGTACTGATCGATTAATGTGCTGTTGATTTGTAAAGGCCTTGCTTCAACACACCGGCAATTCAATCCATTTCCTTTTAAATTGAGAAAGGAAAGGGTAGAAGTACTGAATGTGAACATTTCCTCAAACACTGTATCATTGTTTCAGTTGTTGCAAACTATTATTAAGATCTAAAGTGCTGACCAAAAGTGAAATGACCAATAATTCATGAACCTCATTTCTCTGTACTATCTTTCTAGAAACAAATCAAATTAACTTTTTTCACAATATATACACATACAGTTATTTGCATAAATTACTGAATTGATAATTTTTCCATGAGACATGAATAAATTTTGCATATGTATATCGTTTTTACATTGTATAAATCGGTCATGTAAAAACATGCGACGAGCCTTCAATTCTGGGCTGTAAGCCTCCTCCAACGACTCCTTTGTTTCCATGCATGTTTCATCTCGAGCCAGAAAAGTTCTGCTCTCAAATCTTGCGGGATGAAGCGTCGTTCTTTTGTCAAAAGCCAGTCTTTAAAACCTCAATTTTTTGATGTCTGCAGGAGCTTATAACTTCGTCAACACTCTCCTGCTCGTGATGCTTTATTGCAGTTTCCTAGAAAATTTTAATGTGTATTAAAGGGACTTGGTATGCAAAATTTAAATGCCTTTTTACATCACAATATTTTTTAGACTTCCATTACTAAGAAGACATATCGCTTATACCTCCGAAATACTCGTTCGAAATACTCGAAAATTCCTCGTTTACTGTAACATTTTATCATCCGGAATCATGAATTAACTTGCAATGCTCTCAAAATGTCGTTCATGATCTTTGTAAACGAGAAAGATCGCACATCATTTTTATTATATCCGACGTACACTGAACGTCGACAGTCAACGCATTTCACTACACCGTGCGTGACGTCATCAGAATGCAGAACCTCGGCAAAGCTGTGCTGGTATTTTATTGCACGTAGACGCAACTGGGCTTTTTTAAGGCACGGCGGAGCAACACGCGAGTTCCTCATTTGGCATTCCTTCAACAGTACCAGCGGGTCTACACTCACGGGAATGAGTGGCACTTTGTCCAAATAGCGATGCACTTTTTTGTCTTTGTGGGGTTCAGTCTTAACAAGTTTGGCCAGGCAAAATAGCGTATATTTTGTACGTGCAGAAATGGGTCATTATTTGAACAATATTACCCAGTTGTTTCGCTGAGTACACGTGTCGCTCTTAAACATGTTATTTGTTAGCCATAATTGACGCGCACTAATGTGCTTTACCTTGGTGTTCTGTCGTGGATTAATAACCAAAAGTTTTAAGTTAAGTTGATCCGTAAAGTTCAGCATTTCAAAAGGATTGGTCACCTCGAACTGCGACCCACGTACGTTTGGAGCTGGAACGTTAGAATGTATATTCATGATTATTGTTCATGTTAAGAAATTTCCTCGAGTTTTTTTCTTCTCATACTAGTAAACTGAAGTAAGTAACTGTATTTTAGGTCTAAGATACGCATTTCCCTCGAATTATTATATCCAGTTTGATTACTTGCTGTTTCGTTTCCATTGCAAATCAGCACAATTTAGGTGATCGGATTGAATTCCAATTCTTTAATATGTTTCATAATTTCTGACATACTCAAGTATTGGAGCGCTAAGTTTTAGCATGTGGGCGTAATGTATAATCGATCATAAAGACATCATGAACTGCACGAGTGTGATGCTTAAAAACTCAGTCGTACCTGCGCTAGGTTCCTGTTGGCTCTAAACTTGCGAATACCGCATAACTTCATATCCAATGGAATTATAAATCAGAGGTTATATGTGTTGTCATAAGAAGTAAAGAATAATGAATGAAGATATCAGGCAACAGTAAAAAATTTCTCATGATTTCCTTCTAATTATTATTATTATTATTTTGCTTGTCATGATTCTTTTAAAATTAGAAGAGAAAAGTTATAGAAAAAAAAAAAAACAGATAAAAGTGAAGAATCACTCATCATTTCTTTTCGAGGTTTTCGTCGGGTTCTCATATTTATATTTATTAACACGAAAAGGGAAAGTGATGAAGAAAACAAATAAAAGTAAAGAATTTCTCTCATTATTTCCTCGTAAGGTTTCCGTGGAGTCCTCACAAGAGGACAACTGATCCGCAGCGGCGACCGAGAACGTGACCCCGAGAGCCCGCCAAGCCTTTGCTTTATTTGAGCGCTCGTCTCTCCATTCTACCGAGAGCGTCTCGAGTGCTGCAAAAAATTAGGTTCACTCCCCTGGAATGCAGATACCTGCATTGTTTTTATTTAAGCTACACAAGGGGTTACAGTGTACGTGAGTACGTGGGGGTTGGTTTTATATTAAATTAAATAACTAATATGAGGTTTGTAATCTCGAGCTAAAGCTTACAAGACAACCCATAAGTGAGAAGAGGCTCTATATGAGTGGATTGTTTATCTTGCGTTGAATACATGTAAGAAGAGTGCTCTACCGAGTTAGGGTATCATTGGCGCATTTTTTGCTATTTGTCTTGCATTTAAAATTCATTACTTCATTTACATATACAAGTTACTTTTAGTCCACCGATGGTTGCTAATTTCATCAAAAAATAAGCCCTCAAATATCGAGCAAGAATATCAGCCTTTACGTGACAAGGGCCCTGCGCGTGAGCCGAACGTGGTGGAATGGCGTAACAATACGGGCATAAATTATACGTGCCTACTACGCAGCCTTGCGTGTTCATTTGGCAAATGGTGCAGCGAATTAAAGCAATGAAGAACGCAGCTGGTCGTCTTAATAGACTCTTGGAAAAAGCACCTACACGCACAATGTGGTGAACTCGCACCCGCCGACCGTCTTAAGTGGTGCGTAAAGACATGATGGATTTGCTAATTCGGCGTTAAGATTACGGGGGTGGGTAAATCGCAGTACGATGTCTGTATTTGGCCTGAATTACGTTCAATTTAGTTAATTGGTAATTATTGCCACAAATTAGTGTTTTTTTTTATTTAAAGACTGTATGGTCTGTAATGCTTTTCTGAAATGAAATATTAAGACATTAATTTTTCAATGGTCAAGTGCGGGTTTATAGACATCTTGATTTTCTTAGATATCAGCTCGCAGAATGTGGATCCTTCCAGAATCGGTAAAATGTGCATGGTGTCGAACAAATCGTCACATGAGTTGTTCCTCACACGTAAATTTTTCCTCGCACGTAAAAATAAGTTAAAATTATAAATCTTCGGAAAAAATTTTACATTCCCTGTACAATTTTTAATAACACTTATGATACACTCAAATTGCCATTTCTCTTTTAAATTTAAATTATATAAATATCTTGAATTACCATCAATTTCAGATTAAATCAGGCTATCTAGAGAGAGTAATAGTTGAAATCTCTACTCATTAATACCAGAAAAACGAACCTCAGCCCAATTTGCTCAAGGTGTAGGACAATGAATATTTTGTTGCATGCCACAGGCAAGCGATTTTTTTTTTTTTTGTCCTTTCCACTTTTTGTTCTTTTTTCACCTCTGCGCAGCCTCCTTGTTTTCGCTTGCTCAAGAAACGCTCTCAGTCGAGCAAATATTACCATTGATTCACAATAAATCCATTGGGATCCTCGCTCATGACCTAGGGTAAGACTGCGACAAGTTCTTCTCCGGTGGTTTCGTCGTTGATTGAACATATGATACTGTCTTGTACAACGTGGAGATTATTGTCACAGACTCGCGCATCAGGAATGCTGTTCCGCAATCGTCCAAAATTAAGCGTTGCCAAAAAATTAAATAATAAAGCAAACATAAAGACGTCGGTGGGATTTCAGAGAAGTTATTTTTGCCTTACTTTTTAGGTTGTGTCATGAAGTTGGAGTTCATGCTGTATCTCACCGTCATTTAAACCGATAAAAATTATATATGGCTGCTGCGATTAAAGGTTGTACTTAATAAATGTTTTTCGTTTAAGTAGCCTGAAAACTTCATAATTCTCTCATTCATTTCAAAAATCCTAAAAGTACTCGTAAATATTCTTTTTCTACAAACTCATTTGCAAATGAGGACGCGGCGCTTCGAATTGATGTGTTGCAGGACGATCGTAAATTTTTATCCGTGGACCATCCCGCCTCGGAATGGTTTACCCGACACATTACCGGCCCTATAATCTCGAGTACGCTGCCTTCTCTTGGTCGATCTCCCCTCAACTCGAGACCTTTACCCTCACTCGACATGGAGGGAAGGTCAGATCGAGCAGGTCATGTTGCTGTTCCCCTGCAGATCATATAACGGTGTTCTAAACCTTACGTAGGGATCAGCTTCTTGATCTTTGTGCAGATCCTTAACGATCTCGCACCCACAATCCAGTCTTATGAGCTGAAGCCTTATAATAACTGAAGCAGCCCAAGCGGTTACCTGATATTTAAGTCAGGGGAATACTACACCAATATTCTTCCACGGGACAACAAGCAACCTCTATACGACAAACGTTTGCACAGAGCAAAATTTTTTTTCTATCAACGCAATTCCAGCATATTGTAAATTGCAAATCCCATATGCGTAATTACAAATATGCGTACCCAAATATTTCTTTATTAATTACTGAAATTTTATTACCAAAACCGCACGTCAAGTGTAGATTCAATATGAGAAACAACACGTCTGGTGAGTAACATGCGAGGCAAATAGAACAGAGTAACGTTACAAATGGCCGTCCATCGCCGGACACGAGAAGACCTCAGGTGGAAAAAAAAACCTCCAGGCGCGCCCCAGCTGTGCTGCCCAAACAGAAGACTTCTTTGCCCGCAAGTTATTACCCATAAAGTAAGACGGAAGCAACGTACAGAATTAGTCGAGGCGGTCAGGCATGACTTTAACGGGTGCGCTGGATATGAATTAGGAAATTAAGTAAAGTTAAGAAGAACGATTTATTATGACGCATGCAAGTGTAACCCTAACTCATGAGAAATAAATATCAAATAATACAATTTCAAACCCTGATTCGTCGGATATTCTGGTCAAATCTGGGATGCGTGCGGCCCACTCCAAGATTCGACTGTTCATGGTAGAACGGAGAAGGAGCAAGAGCTGGCCATTAAGGAGCCTGCAATTGTTAGCGGAGTAATCTCAGGCGTGTAGCTCGATCGTGAAGCGGCTTCTCATACAGATTCGTATTGTTAAAGTCGACCTCTTGGCCGAGATCTCAGGTAAGTTTGTGGGAGCCTTGCAGTAGGAAGCCTCGGCTCACGAGCACTCAAGGCTCTCCTACGCGAGCAAGTCTCTGATGAGGGCGTAATTTATTCCCTCGGGTGTCCTTTAGGTTTATTTTGCATTCGGCAATTGCGTTAGAGGAGCTCAGCAAATGACGTTACGAGGAAACCCAAGAAAAATGGAACTTGGGCAGCCAGAGAAATTTTGTGCTGTGCTTCCCTTGATGAAAGTGAATAATTTGAGCGTTCCACTTTAAACATTGATTGCTTGCCACTCAAAAGCTTGTGTATGCAGAATGTAAATGGGTTATTTTTACGTGTTTCAGGTTTTTTCATACACTCTTGTGAATGAACGAGACTCCAAGATGGACCAACTAAAAATTAAAATTGACGTGCCGTATTTTTAACTGTTTTTTTTCCAAAATGCAAACTATATTTTTAAGAAAAAGGCATTTTGATGTTTATATTTGATCTGGCATATTTGCTCAAGCAGAGGGTGGCGGTCCATTAGCTTGCCAAAGAGCGGTATTTACTGTTCTCAAATCCTCGAGTTTATTAATTCTTGAAATCTTTGTTATAAAAAAACAGTTGTTATGTTTAATAAACTTTATCGCTATCCTAGCAGTTTTTTTGGCAACAACACGGAAAATTAGATTTGTAATTTATAGGCCTCATGATCAATAGGCAATGCCTATTGTGCCTATTAAACGCTTCGTAATTAATTCTATTTATCTGCAAAATTAATATTTCTGTAACAAATCAAATGCCTCAGAGGATGCAACATCAACTCAGACCTAAATTGCTTCGTTTTGCACTCGAGATCAAAATCTGCGTCTCGAAATCGATTTAGTGTCGATGTTTCCGTTCTCCGTGCATGAGTGCAGAGCCCGCGTCCACGCCGAGCAAACGGGCGAGTTGTTTTCGGCAGAGTCGTGCAATAACTGTCCTCTTCATGAGATGGTATCAGCGCAAGTGTTTTGCAGAGAAACTTTTGCTCTCCGCAAGGAATTCTGGCCAAGCTTGCTCCTCCTCAAAAGTCAACCTTGCGGCGCACGGGCCTTCGCTCCTCAGGGAAATTACTGAAGAAGCTCTGGGTTTATGGTTTGAGGTGTGCAACAGAATTACTAGACATGAGGTGAGCGCCCGCTAGCCTCTCTCGGCACCAGCAGTGGGCCGTGAAAATATATCGAAGCACAATCGATAATTGCAAAAAATTGAAATTCTTATATAATATCGTGTGTGTAGCGTTCCTTACAATAGGTCATGTTTTCGTTCAATTATTCGATTTTGTTACTGCAAACAAGTCACGATTGCAATATTTGACCTAAACAAGCGTGTTCATCAGACGACGAGCAGAGAAATAAGAGCTTCCTCCTTGCGTGCTCATTAATGGTCTATCTAGTTAATTGTAAGCCATGCAAGTGAACGCCGTAATTTTTCCAATGACAAAACACGCGTATTGCTTTAAATGTATCATGATTAATTGGCTACACTGAGGTCAGTTTCCATATCGCAGCTCCAGTGTTTTTAGCTCTCGTCTTTCTCCCGGAGCTCATTTTAGCGAGAATTAATGCTTGGGGAAACTTGCTACGGCGAATAACTCCGGCGATCTTTCACTAACGTTAAAAAAACAGTTCCCGAGCGTAGCCGCCTCAGGAGCCACGGAGCTTCTCGAGAATCTCACAAAAAGCGATTAGAAATGTCGGAGTATGGCATCCGCCCGCTGGTCGGGCGATTGTCTGGAAAGTTCAAATCTTCGAGCCACATGTGATGTGGTTCGTAGAGCTCCTACAATTTTTAATTCAGTTCCTAAGGCCATTATAAAATTATTTGGATTTACACAAAAATCTTTTTTTCTGGGAAATTTGCAAATTTTAATTTCTGAAATTTCGTAAATTTGTTCAGTGTTATAAAGTAACTATTTGTAAAAAATTATCTCTGGCATAAGTTTATTTCATTCACAAAGCTGCGCCCCAGTTTAGGAACAACTGACAGCTTACCCTACAGAGGTCCAAAACCGTGGTCCACCGTACACCGTACAAAAATCATACAGAGGTCCAAAAAAACTCATTTCAAGAAAGCTGGTGCGCAGCGCGTGGGTGCCACATCGTCGATATGGACCCTCGCAAGACTGGTAGGTCGTCTCCTGATAGAAACAAAAGACGGCTTCCCTACCCTCAGCATCGCTTTGTGTTTATGCGCTGGAGTATCGGCATCGGTGGAGCCAAAACATCGCAGCCAACGTTTGCATGTTGTCTGGATGTGCATGTCTGTCTCTAATCGGTGGTTGGAACAACAATAACCCTTAGGAAGAGCTGTCAAAAAATATAAGTTATGTCATTCAGAGCTACTAAATTTTCAAACATTCGTCAACTTTAGAGCAATCCTCTGTCACAATTTTTTTTGTTTTGAGAGAGACTGTTGTCTGCTGTCCGGGGATTTTGCGTTTGGTTTCGGGGTTCCGTTTTAATTTTTTTGTTTACCCGGGTTGAACTTTTTTTTAGGGGGACCGGAACCATTGGGAACCTTTTCAATTTTTTCTCGGTGTAGACACTTTCTCTTTTTCTATTTCTATTTTGGATGTGCATAGAATAAGCTTTCATTTCAATTCAATTTGATTGCACTAATTTGTGAGTGTTTGTGGGCAATTATGCGGACATAAACTATTGTAAGTGAAAGGCTCTTTTTTTAACGTGTTGTTCCCAAGGTTTTTACTTTTGCGTGTGCACTATATCTCCCTTTCTTGGTTAAAAAAACAGCAGCCAAACATGGAAAGCGAACCGTCTTTTTTTCCATGACCCTCGGGAAGAAAAAACGTCCTGTTGGTCGGGTTACCAAACAGATTTCTTCCCTTAATTTCAGCGGCTAACCGGTCTCCTCTCGCTCGAATTTGCCGAGGGATTTCGCTTCATTAGGCCGAGTGTTCTCAATCAGTCTTGTGGCAGCCACATGATTCGAGGGCCAATCGACAGCAATAAAAATATCCGTTACATACTGTGCCGTGCAGTGTGATACTACATACAGTGTGATACTGAAAGCAGTGTGATACTGACTACATGCAGGGTGTTACTGAATACAGTGTGATACTGACTACATGCAGTGTCGTACTGGGAGTACGGACTAGATGCAGTGTGATACTGACTGTGTATGTAGGATGTTACTGAATGCAGTGTGATCCTGACTCCGTGCAGTAACGTACTGGGTGTACTGACTATTTAAATGCAGTGTGATCCTGACTCCGTGCAGTGTCGTACTGGGTGTACTGACTATATGGATGCAGTGTGATACTGATTATATATGCAGTGCAATACGCTCTTTTGGCGTGGCCAAACTGGCTCTAGATGATCCATAAAAGGGCGAAAAATGCGTCGCTACTTGGACAAAGTCTCACTCATTTCTCAGAATAGCGGTCGATGTATAGGTCCTGAAGGCCTTAGGCCGACCGCTGAATAATCGTAGGCCTTCAAACTAAAATGACTTCTCCTCAGAGACTCGTCGCCTTCGCCTTTGCGGAGATGTTCTCTTAATGAAGAGCTTGAATGTGAACTCGCGGCTTTAAATTTCTGCTCTAGAAGTTCACGGAATGTGCTCAGCCGAGGGAAGTTTTGGCATTTAACGCATGGTTGGAGTAGGGACCGTTCCGTAAAATTGATCGAGAAAACACCACCTAAATGAACTAAAATTATCAGTCTGTAGTTAGAGAAGGCGCTGCTACGTTGAGGTAGAAAAAAAGGCAAAGTCGTAAGTAATTACTTATCCTTAGTGGAGTACAGTTGGCTCAAAAGCACAGATAACACACTTTTATTTTGTTTCAAAATTTATTTCTTGCTTCAATTCAATCTCTCGTAGATAATTTAAATGTAAACTTACGCTAATAAATAATCGTAAGTATTGATATTACATACTCTAAATTCAAATTATAAGAATCCTTCAGAGTTATGTACAAATGCGAGATAATTACATACGAGAGCGCCGTACAGTTCAGCTGGTCATAAGTCAAGATATGCACACCAATGTAACAGTTTCATACAATATCAGATTCAAACATGAATAAAATTTAAGGCTGTGACTTTGGCGATCTCAACATCGTCACAATTAGCATTTTGATAATAAAAAATTCTATATCCTACTGAATTATCATTATATTAAGGTTTAACTAACATCTTGGAGTATCTTTATCTTAACGTATCATTGTCAAAAGAGTATATATCTTCTCTTTTATGTCAAAGTCTCATTATCTCGAAGTATCTCATTATCTTTAAGATAAAAGAAAAAACTAAATATCTAAGAAAAAACTAAATATCACAATTCATTACTTCTATCCAAAATTTTAATCTCATTTATCATCATTAGCAGCAAAAATCATCAGGAGTAATCAACCGTCATCATCGTAAAGAAGATCATAATTCTGACGACCTCGACAAAGCAAGCCAAGCCGGGCCAGGGGCTCCGCTTCACTGCCGTCATGAGCGGCCAAAAATTAGTGAGAGCTTCCCTAACTTTTATGAGCTTCGTCCACTGTAAAATTCGCGCGAACTTGTCGGGAGTATTTACCCACAGTTAGGGAAACTTTATCATAAGTTTGCGCTGAATTTCGCCGCTGTTTTAACAGTTGCCAGTTGGAATTTGCGCCGCCGGGTTGCAGTGGACAGGCCGATGCAGGGTGGTGGCTGGACGAGTGCATTTCTCGTTTGGTTATACATAGTTGAGTTGGTGATGCATAGCTGCGTAAAATGTGAGTTGGGGGCGCATGGCTGCGTAAAATGTGAGTTGGTGATGCATGAATGCATAAATTGTAAGTTAGGGATGCAAAATGTGAGTTGGTGATGCACGGCTGCGTAAAATGTGAGTTGAGAACGCATGCCTGCATAAAATGTGAGTTAGTGCTGTATGGCTGCGCAAAATGTTAGTTGGTGATGCATAGCTGCAAAAAATATGAGTTTTTGATGCCTAGTTGGTTGAAATGTGAGCTGGCGACGCACGACAGAGTGAAATATCAATTGGTGATGCATGGCTGCGTGAAATTACCTATGCGTCCTGATGATCCTTAGGAATGAGACGTAAAGTTCACCTCATGTTTAAAAACTTTTTAACTTTGGGTACAGGTGAGAATTTCTTGGTTACTTGAATTTAAATGATTATTTGATTCTGATCGTTTATACCGGTGGTAAATTCGATGGAGCATCATTGAAATAGTCAAATGTTTTCCATATGCATTTTCTAAATAATAATACATGTGATATATTGTTCAGTGGTTGAACGTCGTCAAGAAGTTTTTCCAAATGACAGAAATATATAAACTAATTAATTTCACGCACAGTATACGTACAAATCAAACAGACTTGGGTAAACAAGACCTCATTACACACGACCTCAAAACAATACACAATAAAGTTGAGTATTTTGAGCTGAGATTAATTAAGATTAACCTATAATTAATTAATCAATTATCAACCATCAATAAGGGTTTGGAACATATTTGACGAACGCTATTCAATCACTCGCCCGCTCATCACGAGCTGCAAATTAGCGAACGCGTAATTCCCGAGAACGAGAATCTTGAGGCTCCTTTCATCAATCAGCAGCGATGCCGCAGCTGTTAATTTGTCTGCTTCAAAAGCCGCTTTGTTTCGTCCACCTTCGATAATTTGACGATCTTCGCGGAATTATAATTTCGTGAAGATGGGAGCATCAATGGTTCAGCTTCACATGCCTGCCTGTGTTGTGAATTGAACAAGCTTGACAGCTATTCGTAGTCGGTATTAATTACGTAAATGCGCGTTAAAATCATCCGCATATGCTTCCCTAATGTCGCGCGTATACGTCTGGGAGCATTGCTCTGAGTAAGTTCTGAACACATATAGGTTAGCGAACTTTAACACAACGCATGTTTTGGGAGGTTTGAGATCAAATACCGTAAGTTATTCTCGATGATGTTGTTGGATCCGGTGATTGTCTGTCTCCGGATTCCCCTAACGATTCTATGCTAAATTTTCACTTTATTTGATTTATCGAAATACCTTAAACGTTCGTGTCAAATTGAATAAATTTTTCAGTTTCTATAATATTTTTTGTTATCAACAATGAAAATATATATATTCACTGAAATATATTTCCTGAATTTAGCATAGTAACAAAGATTTTCTGAAGGAAAAAGCGACTTCCATTCCTTGAACTTCAGCGTTCCTGCAGCGAGTTTTAGTTCGGCAAGAATCGTTCAGGATTTTCCGCGGTAAACCTGCCGCTTGAGTGGAATGGTTGCCGCGGAAGCCGCGCCTTCCGTGAAAAGCGAAACAAACCCCAGTCGATACTTGCTGAACAATAGCGAACAGGAATCGAGGACAAGCGTTACCTGGGAGGCCAAAAGCTGAGGCCGCAGGAGGCTAGAGGCGTCGATTTTTAACCGGTGATAAAGGGTAGGCTGGCGTCGCGATGTTTGCAAGCGAACCTTCGCTCGGATTCCATTTGTTGTCGCCGGGGAGCACTTGGCTCTGCATCTTCACCGGTGATGTCGGCGGTGTTGTAATGGCACAGAACCTGCTGCACAGAGATCGGTCTCCAGCATGCAGAGCGAGGAACCTTAAATATATTTCCTGAATTTAGCATAGTAACAAAGATTTTCTGAAGGAAAAAGCGACTTCCATTCCTTGAACTTCAGCGTTCCTGCAGCGAGTTTTAGTTCGGCAAGAATCGTTCAGGATTTTCCGCGGTAAACCTGCCGCTTGAGTGGAATGGTTGCCGCGGAAGCCGCGCCTTCCGTGAAAAGCGAAACAAACCCCAGTCGATACTTGCTGAACAATAGCGAACAGGAATCGAGGACAAGCGTTACCTGGGAGGCCAAAAGCTGAGGCCGCAGGAGGCTAGAGGCGTCGATTTTTAACCGGTGATAAAGGGTAGGCTAGCGTCGCGATGTTTGCAAGCGAACCTTCGCTCGGATTCCATTTGTCGTCGCCGGGGAGCACTTGGCTCTGCATCTTCACCGGTGATGTCGGCGGTGTTGTAATGGCACAGAACCTGCTGCACAGAGATCGGTCTCCAGCATGCAGAGCGAGGAACCTGCTGCACAGAGATCGGTCTCCAGCATGCAGCGCGAAGAACCTGCTGCACTGAGATCGGTCTTCGGCATGCAACGCGAAGAACCTGCTGCACTGAGATCGGTCTCCGACATGCAGCGTGAAGAACCTGCTGCACAGAGAACGGTCTCCGGCATGCAGCGCGAAGAATTTGCTGCACAGAGATCGCTGGTTGTTCGAATTTGGCGAATTTTCTTTATTGTACATTCTAATACATCATCATAATTCTAAGTTGAATGTGATTCATATACGGCATCCTCGTAATGCGGCACTTAAGAGGCATATAAGGTTTTTTTACACTTTTACATTTTTACATTTCCTTATTTTTCATGTTGCTATCAATACACAAAATTGGCCTATATAATTTTTGTAAACACTTTAATCTTTACTGCCTCGAACAAACGCATGCTCTCCCGCTAAAAAAAAGAAAAACAAGGTTATAAAAACTAGCCTTGACTGTCGTCAGAGAAGCAATTCATGCAATAACCTTATAAATCGTAAACTTATATGAGAGAATTCTGAAATAGGTAATTTTAACTCGCCCACAAACTTGAGTTGGGGTAATCCTCGCAGAATTGGGTTTGAACTTCACGCATCAAGTTGTTGGAGCGAATTGTTCCTTTTTGCAGGCGTCGGAAGAAGTTGGGACGTGCTGCGCCGCTCGACCAAATGCGCCATAAGAACTTTTTGCCTTGGCTGCCTAATGACGCAATGTGTATCCCGACACTTAATGTACAGCCGGCACACCTCCTTAATGATCTAATGAGCTGGCTTCTAATGTGGCGCGCCAGCCACTCATTTATACGAACTGATGAGTTGCTCAGTGAGTCGCTGGGTCCTCGTATTAGAAGCTAGAAATGAGAACAGTGGCACGGCAGTGGAATTCATTAGCAGTTGATGAGATTCCCCGGGATAGGGTCGACGTGTTGGTGACGTAAGAATGGTACTTTTTTCACACCAGGAGACCTTTGGAAGCGGAATCTACACAGGCATTAATGATGGAAGCTGTCATGTTTGTTGGCATTAATAACTTCGAGATTATACGGCGTTTGAGAAAAAAGTAGCTGCGCGCTATTTATGCCTAGAACACAAACATTACAAATTAGTAATATTACAGTGAACTCGATTTGATATTAAATCTGGCGTCCTCAACTATGAAATTAATCAAGTAACGCCGATTTTATACTGTTAAATTTCGAATATAAAAAGTGAAATTTCGCTTAAATGAAAGTTAATTATACTTTAAGAGATATTCCATTGGCTGCTCGACGCTCTTTGCTCCTGTTCAATACCATTCAGACGACAGAAACAGAGGTCAAGTGTTCCCAACCACTCCCAAACAATCGCGAATCATAGCTCTGTCTCATCAAAAGGTGTCGAATTACAACAATAATGTATTCATCTTGGGTGCTTCAAAATATTTTATGACATTTTTTACTGTACATCAGATTTAATAATATAAGCAGTAAAAGTTTATGCGCATAACTAGCCTTAGCTACGATGGATTTCAATTTGCGCGGGATAACCCCAGATCGGCTGAAAAACCGGGCAAGGTCGTTACATTGTACTCATGCGCCTCAACATTTCGGAATTCAATGCTATAAAAACAATGGTGTATTTTGCTCAAAATGTGTGTTATATTCTTCAGTTTCAGAAATATTATTATTGGAGGATTTGCTTGGATAAACGTTCGTTGGTGGGCACTAAAATTTTGTATCAGACCGTGTAAAACTTGCAAATTTATACATTCACATAACACGTTTATATGGCGTTGACACGAGACCATGTTCTCCGACAACATTGACAATGTCCCTATAAAGCTCTTGGAGCACATATAAATATATATGGCAAATTAAATTTTTTGACCAAAATGGCTGGCATTCCCAAGCCAGTAGCATTGGTTAAAGGCTTCGTTTAATAATAGCACATATATGTCTCTACCGATCTCCGTTTATGCGCGCACTGCACCTTACCTAAAGTAAACTTCACCTCTCGTAAGATTAAAAATTATTCAATTAATTAATGGTTTTTTAAAAGAAGGACACCTGAATTTACGTGTATATAGTTTTTCTTTTATTTTTGTAGCAGCAATATCGTTCTTAGTATTAATGGCACTTACGTGATAATGTGATATAATATTCCAATCAGATCGTTTTTTATGCGTATTTACGAATTAAATTTTGACTAATAAAAAATACTTACTGGATCTTGCTAGCAGATAAACACTCTCTGGAATAGCTATACAGGAATATTCTGATATCGCAAGCTTCCGCTCCGACATGCCTGGATATTGTCCTTGTGACAGCGGCCATCTCCTTAAAAATGAACGTTAAATACGCAGTTACATAAAAAAACATATGTTCCTAACAAATTCATTACGAAATTTTGGTTATCTTCTGGCTAAAGTTTTTTTTTCTTTTTAATAATATAAAAATATTAATATTTATCGGAACAGTATTTCTGAGGGAATGATTCTCTATACTTGATTACCCTGAATGATGAGGGAAACTGTACAAATGTCGGGATATCGTTCAGCTCGAGCCTCGCTTGGATGGCAGGTAATGAAAGGTTCGGAGTTCATAGATCATCCTCCAGGAACGGGCCACTTAAACCTTCACGAGGAATTCAACCCGAATTCACCCAGTAATTCAACACATATTAGATGGCGAATTGTGATACAGCTGGGACCAAAAATGTAATCTAGGTGGACTTTAAACAGAGCCTTGAACACCGAGCCAGATTTTGTGTAATAACGCAGCTTTAAATGTGTATAAATTTCCACATGCGTGGAAAGTGAGTTGAAAGCTTCGAGTCAAAGATGTGCATTTACATATGTAATATCAAATCAATATTTATATTATCAGGAAGCACAGAAAACTATCATTTTTCGAAAAATTTTGTTTTTCCATACATCTTTAACCATTCCCGGAAAATTCGTGTTTTGGGAGGTAGAACTTTATTCATCTAAAGACTCGATTTATGCAAAACTTGTTTAAATTGTGATAGTCTTTTAATAACGACGAAATTGCAATGGTCGCGCGCAATGCATCACATTATCAGTGACAAGTCACTTACAGAAATCGATATTGAAAAGCTACTCTGGGAGAAAGTAATTCTAGTTGCGCGTGGCATTTGAGGATCAATTATTCTCGCGTATATGGAGAGATGGCAGCCATTCATTACTTGCCTTGCATCGATTAGTCCACCGCAGGCTTGAGCTGGCCGGTCTACTCACTCCCTCAGGGTGCCCGTCAAATATATTTGCACTCCGTAGGAATAACATGGGACGTGTCAACACGACCGTAGAATTGGCTGCTCGTAGGTGCTCCGTTCGTTTACAGAAGGTTTGTTGACGGAACAGGCGCACAGCGGTGCTTGTATTGGTGCCGGACCATGGAATTGCCTCAAGTTCTTTGATGCCGCGCCAATTGATGAAGTTCTAGAGGCTGCCTCTGCGCCAGAATATCACAAGCGATTTGACTTGTGATGATTTAGTCGAGGCAAATAGCATATTGAATACTTCAATAATATTGTATTGAGACTAGGCATCTCTGGCAGCATGAGAACAATCCGAAAATTGATTATCATGAAATAGATTTCGATGCTCGCGCTGCAGAATGTGCATCCTTTTCAGCATTATATTGAAATCTGAATTGACTTGATACATCAAAGAGTTAGCGGATCTTGAATGTTAGCTACACAGCATCATGCTTCTCTGTGTTGTGAGTGTACACGGAGTGCAGGCTTTGTATTACACGCGCTGTATAAGTCCTGCATTGATTTACTGCCTCTGAATTTGAAATAATAGCAATGCACATTGTACGCCATGAAAGCGATAATGCCCCAAATATCAGACGATATCTTATACTACCGTCATGAAAAACACTCACATTATTAGGAAGAAGTCAGCTCGGTATTTGAGCATTTTGTAGTACGTGAACTTATGCATTAATTTGCAATAATGATGTACACTTTGTTGAATTGTGAATAAACTTTCGATTGAAAAATGAAATATTAGTCAATCATCGATGGAAGGCAGTTTTCTTAAACTGATATGTGCATATTGTAGCATTAATGTGGTTACTTTACTGTTGCTGACTATTTATTAGTATTATATTCGTTATTTACTGAATTATTATTATGCATCAAATTAATGTGCGAACGAATCGAAACCACGACGAAGTACCAAGTTGCACACCAGCTTCGACCGCCGAATGTCACGCTTCAATATTCGTAAATGGATCGTCCTAGCATAAATAACTTTGCAACTTTTATATATAATTCTGTCTAAACTCCCACAAAGTTATGAGAAATGAAAAATGCTCACAGGGCAATAAGGTTGAAGTTGAAGAATGTGCAGTCCTGCCTGATTTAGCGAGTCCAATAAGAACCGAGACAGACGTACGCGTGCGGAGGAAGGCCAAGTTTAATATGCTAAGTGTAGTTTTATGGTTTAGCCTTCGCGGTCTGTGGAGACTTACTTATTGAATTGCTTTAAGCGATGCTTGCCTTGCCTTCAACTGCAACAACAGAATAGAGACTCACGCGAGCGATATGAATCCACTGGGAGATGAAATATAGGTTTTGAGTAGGTAAAAAACAACGAAATGAGAATGGTTATAGTATAATATAAATTGCGATCAAGATAGAATATTCTTGCATAAATGGTTATAACAAAATAACAAAATAATGACTGCATAAATGGTGATAAGAGTCATGAAATAAAATGCAACGTGATAAAGAAGTAAACTGAGCTACACCAAAATGTTCAGTCACGATAATAGATATAAACACCAGTTCAGAGTCACTTTGCATAGAAGTTGCCATAGGTCAATAATAGAATGACAGTTTTTTCATGCATATTTTATGCGAATTTGCTGCAATAAATTTGGCAAATATTTAGGCTTGGTTTCTACATCAGACGACGATTACTAACCAATGCATTTTTTAATATCAAAAATGCTCGCGAAAGTTAAATGATAAGACGAAATGACATGACATGTTAGCAATCGTTGATTCACTGGGTGATTTAAGTCAGTTTATGATAGTTCAATTAAAAAGTGATTCAATTTAATAAAGTAAGAAGAAGCACATCACAGAGGCAGGAAATGTCACCTCTCTGGAGTGGAGCGTATCTCGAGTAACATTCTATTGGCCGCCATGTTGCGGCAGCAAGATGACCATGATAATACAGTCGCGCGAGGAAATTGCTCCAAGTTCCAGAGAACGTGCAAAACTTTTCAAACTTGTGCTTCATTTGCATGATTCTTGCTGCAAAATGCCTTTCTCGGTTTTGGTTCAGTCTACATTCCCTCTCAATAGTCACAATTGTCGCCATATAGAAAAAGGGTTTTGCAAAAGACAAAAAGGAATTACAGGGTTATAACAATATGAGATGCATAGTTTTTAAATCAATGCATATTGAAAATATAATTAATTATCCCATATTGTTAAGATTTCAAAGAAAAAAAACGAGCCCAATAGCAAACCACAGCCAAATGACGCGGTCTGTTTAGTTGTAGCGTGCCTGAATGAGACATTCCGGCCTTGTGCTGGCTCTCAGGGTACGGCATGCTGGCTTTTATCCGGCACCGGACCGGCTAAATCCCGGCTGCAAATTTGACTGGAAAATGATGTGAAAAAGATGCCTGGAATAAGGAAGCTTCAACGCAAAGGCAAAAAGTTGTGAAAAGCAGCGCAAATGTGGGACGAAAACCAATAGGGACGCGACTGAGTTCCGAGATGATTTGAGAAACTAAAACTTAAAATGAAGTTTGAGCAAAGTTTGCTTACTTTAGAGGCTTCTTCATTTAATATCTTGGGGCTTGCGGCAAGCCTCATAAATATTGCTAAATTTTTTTTTTGGTCTCCGAGAAGTGTAGGATTTGATTTCTGGAGTCACGATCGTGGTCGCTAATTGGCTCAAGTTACATGTAAAATAATCGTCTTCATAGCGATTCAAGAGCTACTTTGTAATACATTCTAGAAGCACTGAGTAGGACATTCTATTTCATTTCTATACTGATTCGTTAACACGAATAATAGATATCATTTCAATAACTTGTTTCCTAATGCGCTGTTTTAATTAATTAAGCTGTGCCAGAAATGATGAAATTCATATATATTTTTTCTCCATTGTCCACGTGTTTTACTTTCTTTATTATCCGGAAAAAAGTCCTTGTGGACGTTTTTAATTGGCAATTGTGTTCCACGAACCAACAACAGAGGCCAGTCATTTTATGATCAAAAGTATTCAATTTTAATTGGCCATAATTAGTTTCCTTGCGAACTAATTAGGATAAAACAATGATATAATCCAAATACCATCAAACATATCGCACGCCAGAAATAAGTCTTAATTTAAATTCAACCATGTCAGCCTTTTATTGGCTGCCATCCTAGCATGTCATTTCCAAAATCATTTAAATCATACCGTCCTTGTCATGAAGCAACATCGGTCACTACGCAATAATTTTTTTTATAACAACAATTCTGTTGAATTCCATCCGGTTATTTTTATCTCGTTTAAATGTTTGATACAAATTTTTCAAGTTTGCAATAACAATACTTGTGTGCAATCATTTCATTAAGTTTTTTATTGCTTATATTCACTGGAAGTCAAGAAATTTCTTCAAACCTGATCAATTTTTTATTTCACTCACACGGGCGCCGATCATTTTTTGACACGAGACCTCCATTTCTTTTCAACGTTCAAAAAGCAGCACCGCCAAATGCGTCAGATGCACTGACGAGTTTGTAGTTAAAAACATCCGCAAGTTGAGATCTGTGGGTTGTAATTTGGTACGACACCTCCTCCTTACACGACCGGCTGCCCGAAGTAATAGTGCAGTCTTCGGTCTACTGCCCCCACCATGGCGCGACCAGCTGCCCGAAGTAACTGTGCAGTCTTCGGTCTACGACGCCTCCCCCCACCGGCACGACCGGTTCCCCGAAGAAATAGTGCAGTTTTTAAGTCTGAGACGCCTCCTCCATGAAAGCGACCGTATGTCGAACGAAATGGCGCAGTCTTCGGTCTACGACCTTGCCCCCTCGGCAGCGACCGATGGTCGGATGAAATAGCGTAGTCTTCGTTCTACGACCCCTCTCCCCCCCCTCGGACAGTGACCGATGGTCGGATGAAATAGCGCAGCCTTCGGTCTACGGCACTCTTTCCGGCAGCGAGCGCATGCCGGACGAAATAGCGCAGTCTTCGGTCTATGACCTTGCCCCCTCGACAGCGACCGATGGTCGGATGAAATAGCGCAGTCTTCGGTCTACGACGCTCTTTATGAGAGCGACCGGATGTCGGAAGAAATAGCGCAGTCTTCGGTCTAAACTTGGCAAAGACGAGTCAATTTGTCGAGTAGTAATGGAGCCGAGGTCTAGTGAAGCGGATAACTTATGCAAATGCGGGTAAATTTACATGGTTAATTTAAGCGCGAGCTGAGAACCTAGCCAGATCTGGGCTAATCTGAAAACAGGCTTAGCATAAGTCTTTAGGAATTCATTGCAGAAATCTCTAATTTTTCACGGTTCAAGTCTCCTTAGGGAGAAATTGAAGCTCCTCATTATAGCTCAAGAATTAAGTTTCCAGCCACTGATGAATTCCCCCAGCCTCGTGTCTATCAAGCGGGTGACAGGCAACGAGTTCTACAAGGAATAATGAACACAGTCGAGTGGAATTTTGCAGGAACCAGAACGGATCGTGTTCGTAATACTGACTTTTGTATTAATACTGATACCGATTTTATTTACGCCTATTAAACTTCAGGTTACATTTGAAGTTTGCGTCAAAATTAGGAATAATCAGATTTCAAACAAGGTCCTCATGAAGTATTTTGTACATCCTCAGAATAATTGTGGAAAGCTGATTAAAATTAATAAAAATCGCTATCTGCTTGGTGTATTACCTCAGCATAACTCACGATTACCGACCAGCTTGTATGACTAAAAGCGAGCACTTATAAGCATATAATATTCTCAGGCATGTTTCTCACAATATCATTTTTGTTTAAAATTATAACCTCCATTTTTTTTAGATTTTTCGCATCTATACGAGGGCCTTTTGTACACAAGACGATGATTCGTCATTTGTTCGAATCACTGAATTTTCCTTTATTTTATTATTCGGAACAATTTCTATATAGAATGACTAGTCTTCTCCATTCCATGAAGATCTCAGAAATTTTCTTAAAGCAGCCATAGTAGCTTTTGTGTGAGGTGTCAGAGGGATAGTTTCTCGGAATAGTTTACACGGAAGGCACCAAGCTTCTTTCTAGCCTACAGAACCTGAGATGAAAATCACGTTCCTTTGAAGTAATCTCTTCCCGAGATGACACGGCAATGAGTGGAGGGAGAAACCCACGACAGAATTTAACATCGCTCATTAGCACACTTCAGCGCGTGCCAGGCCTCTCATGTGACACATGAAAGAAATTCTTATCTAAGGCTGCCAGCAAAATTAATGAAGAATGGTCGCTCTCGGCACGGTATTCCTACCAGAGCCTCGATGAGATCCACATCGGCGATGGTAACTATCAGCACTCAGCGGTCGATGGCTTTCAGGCCCCAAATTAAATATGGCTTTTCGAATAGCGGAATGATTGGCGCGCCACACAAACAGAATACCGACTCAAATGACCAATTATTTTCTCATTGATCATTTTTTGTTATTTTCTAAGCTTTACATAATCATATTCCTGTTGTTTTGAAGAAATAATATTGTCGAAAACTCATGCTTTTGATCTCCTACGTATTCGAATAGCGGAATGATTGGCGCGCCACACAAACAGAATACCGACTCAAATGACCAATTATTCTCTCATTGATCATTTTTTGTTGTTTTCTAAGCTCTACATAATTATATTCCTGTTATTTTGAAGAAATAATATTGTCGAAAACTCATGATTTTGATCTCCTACGTATTCCATCAAGCCACTCACTTCACAAAAAAAAACAATTTGGCAATTTCCAACACTAGTTCCTATGACACCCGTTAGCTTACTGAACATCGCATGCATCACTCGGAAAGATGAATGGCTCAAATTTTCCAACTAATTCCACACTTAGCACGTAGCATTAATACTCATTTTTCGCGCCTAACTGGGTTAGGATGACCCACAGAATAGCAAACAGTGCATAGCTTTTAGGCATTTACTCACCGTATGCTCCGAGCGAGACGCAGGCAGTTATGCTCACTCAAAGGAAATCGTTTATAGGATCTTTATAGAGCGTCACGGTATCGCGTTCGGTGATCCATCACAGAGTGCAAATATCTGATCTTTGGCCGGCATTGAAGAGCGTTTAGACAACTGATTGCTTATTCAAATGAGAGGCCTCGCTTTACTTCCATCGACATCGCCGCGCTACACCACGGTCACGATATTCCTGCGATCCTGATCTAACGGCAGTCATTTTTCTATAGTTCCTGACTGGCGCCAACGTACCAGAAAACTTGTAATGGCATTCCTGCATTTTTATAACAAGTTAGAATCTCAGTGTGGTAGTTTATTTTCTTTGTGAAGAGTTGACTTTACGCGCATTAAAGGGAGCGAGTCGTTCCAGCGCTGAGAGTAAATCTCTTACGAATCTTGCCTTTGATCTTGTAAAAGACCTGAGGGGTTGAGGGTGTTGCATCACAGCTCGCAGCCACTGGGAGACTCTGAAGGTTGTCTCTTGTACGGATATGAACGTGTGGCTTCATAACATCAATATTGGGTTTGTAAACATAACATCGTTACTTTGTCTTTTCTAGCGATGTGTGAGAGGATGTTGACTTTTCAATAACTGATACCATTGACAATAACTGATGTCATCAAACATAAATCTATTACAGTTAACCGGTAATATTCATGACTCTGTCAATATTGAAGTGAATGAATAATGCTTTTACTGTAAGAATAGTAGTAGTGCCAATGCATTTTTAAATCTTTCTCCCAACTTTTAAACTTTCGGTCACTCTTTAAAAAGAAAGATGGTATCGTGAGACTCCATGAAATGGATGTAATGCTCGGAACATGTTTGAGAAAATGCCTTTGTGTATTCTGCTTTTAGAACATCACAAAATTTTATAACATATGCTTGCGATTAACATTAGTCTTAAATATTAATATTATTTTAAACAATTGACGTTGTTTGTTAGTACGTTATCAGGATCTTTTAGGAAATATCAATGCGCATTTCACTATATCCAGACACGGTCATCGAAAGTGTCGAGAATTTTAATTCGTTCGGCAATAACAGCCAGCTCTCCTAAATTCAGGATGTAAGTTTTATGTAAGTTTTGGGACCGCTGGGAGCCACCGTCCACCCATAATTCAGGTGACACTTCACTAGTGTTCTCAGGGGCCATATTTTCAAAAAAAAACTAAGAGATCGTAAGTTCATTAGCCAATTGTTGACGGCCTTTCAAGCAAAATCCACCAATCATCGACAAAAAAATAAAGCGTAAGTAGTTACGTTAACTTAGCGAGTTTTGAAAGTATGGCCCCAGGGCGCTTGGAGCCATCGTCACAACAGTGAATTGAAGGCTGATTAGCTTTCCGCTGCACAGGCGCTTGGAGGTGCAATGCGCTGGGGAGAATATGATAAATAAAATTACCAACGAGTTGTTAATATACAGAGTCGAACAAATGGAAGACTAGTCTCTGTTTTTATGTTAATAATATCAATAAAATTGCTATGAACTGCTTGGCTAACCTCGTCAGATTAATTGCTGAGCCTTTTGCATCAGCCTTCAGAATTTGACGGGCGGTTAGATGAATTTGTCAATGAAGCCATTACTCACTGTCTACTCAATGGTTATTAGCGTGCGTCATCTTCCTGATCAAATGAAACAGAAAAAAATCATTTTTCCTATTTATAATTTATCGTGGCTTGTCATCACATAGTTTATTAAAATATCTCTAGAGATTTATAACGTATTGATACATTACACATGCATTTAAATCTTGATAAAACGCATGTAGAAAAGTCGAATCCTTATTATGTATGTTGTGAAAACTTCTTATGTCTTTAAATCAATAAATGAAAATTATTTTTTTATAAATCATCTTTAAAAAAGACAATTAAACATCGTAAGCAATTTTTAAAGTCTATTTGCCAGGTCCTTGCCGTTGACTGCAGGAGTTAACAGAAATCTTGAAAAGTTTGAAGAACCCTCAACTCCAGGGCTTGGGGGTTTTTTCGAATATCCCAACCAAGTTTTGTTGAGTGTAGAGAAACATATCCAGCTTTGTGAAGCCCTCATCAGAGCTTCAGTGGCTTGCATAGTTTCTACTATGCTTGTGGTTAGAGTGATCACCCATTGAAACTTGGATCTTTCTTTTATGAAATTTCAAGAAACGTATATGAGGAACATTCCCCATGGTTATATCATTATAGGAGGAATATTTCCCATATAGGAATATTATAAGAATATTCCCCATAATATAAGCCTGACGTCGTCGTCGCCAGCTGTCAATTACAATTGATGATACAGTAGTCCAAGCTCGGGTGCCTGCACGCCTATTTGTGGGGAAAATCAGCAGTCCTAGTAAACCTGCTGTGAGTCAGCATACTTTATAAATCCAGTTTCTTGAGAAATTTAAGTTGACTGAAAATCAAATTCGTTCCACAAATATTACTTTCTTAAAATACAGTAGTTTCATGCAGCTTCTTGAGCCGCTTGTGAAATTCAAGTCGGGGTTAAGGTTTAGGAACCCGCGCAAAGCATTTTCATCGGTAAAATAAAAAAATATAAAATCTTTCATGAAAATAGGCGAAAATCATTCTGAATGTGTGGGAAGTTAGAAAATATTTAATTTATCCAATTCAAATTGTCATTCATTTATGATTTATCCATCCATTTATCGCCATATATGATATGTGCGCTGCCACTAATCACGTACTCAGCAAGTTTATAATGTGTTTAATTAGCCCAGGCAAAACACGCAGTGAGAATTGTAACGATTTAAACACATGAGCTGACAACGCTGCAAACTAGCAGCTCACAAAAAGCTGACAACGCTGCAAACTAGCAGCTCACAAAAAGCTGACAACGCTGCAAACTAGCAGCACATAAAAAATCTGACAACGCTGCAAACTAGCAGCTCACAAAAAAGCTGACAACGCTGCAAACTAGCAGCTCACAAAAAAGCTGACAACGCTGCAAACTAGCAGCTTACAAGCAGGAGTTGGCAACGCTGCAAATTAGAACGCGTTGCAAACAGTGCAGAGTGGTGAGCCGGAAATGCAAATTCAAAAACGTGTTAAATTAGCAGCGCGGGAAATTCTTATTTCATTTCGTGTCAAATTATAACGCAGAGAATAGAGATTGAATAGTCAAATTGCAACAATGAGAAGCGCTTATTCACAACAGATCAAATTAATAATTTTCAGATTGACAACACGCGAGAACGGGTGAAAAGCATGTCAAATTACCTACACGATGAATACATTTTTGAAAAGTTTACTTCTCAGCATTATCAAATGCATGCCTGACATCACACTATACGTGTGTTTGAAAACGAGAGGCGGTGAGGCCCGAGAGGCACCGCCGTGCAGTGATGAGTCCTAAGAGGCACCGCCGTGCAGTGGTGAGGCCCGAGAGGCACCGCCGTGCAGTGATGAGGCCTAAGAGACACCGCCGTCCAGTGGTGAGGCCTAAGAGGCACCGCCGTGCAGTGGTGAGGCCTAAGAGGCACCGCCGTGCAGTGGTGAGGCCCGTAAAGCGCTGCCTTGCGGTGGTGAGGCGTGAGAGGCACCGCTGTGCAGCGGTAAGACTTAAGAGGCACCGCCGTGCAGGGGTGAGGCCTAATAGGCTCCGCCGTGCAGTGGTGAGGCTCGCGAAGCGCTGCCGTGCAGTGATGAGGTCCAAGAGTCGCTGCCTTGCGGTGTTGAGGCGTGAGAGGCACCGCCGTGCGGTGGTGAGGTTTGAGAGGCACCGCCGTGCAGTGGTGAGGTCTGAGAGGCACCGCCGTGCAGTGGTGAGGCCTGAGAGGCACCCTCGTCATTGAGGGTCATTGTGCGGCCTCACGTGCCGAGGGGCGCCTGTGATGCCCTCTAATATAATGAAGAGATCGCGCCTCGCTGAGGGCGCCGCCTTTTGTCGTGATCACGTGCGGCCGCGGCGCCGGACCTCCTCGCCTGAATGACGGACGATATAAACCAAGACGAGAAGTTCCTGAGTAAATTAAATTAATTTTCATGTTGCCATGCAAGTTAAAGCTGTTGAAATATGAATGAGAAGTTCTTCTGATGATAGGAAGGAATAAAGATTAAGTAAAAGTGTTCTTGCCTATGGGAAACTATCGAAGTATTCAATTTTACTCATGTGGATGTGACAGGTACTGAGAATTAAGCATGACTTGTCTAAATAGAAGCAATAACACGTACTCTGAATTATTTATCGTAGGATTAAGGCAGTAATATTACGAACAATATATTGTTGTATAAATGATTAGAGGATTCGCGCAAGAGTATATTTTTATAATCCAGTTCTCAAAAGAAGCTAAGTTCGATATCTTCTGGCCGTGGCAGATGTAGCTTTTGTCTGTTTGAATGGCGTTGGCTGGGCAAGCGAAGCATGTATTCAAAGCTGCGATACATCGGATCATGATTTGCTTTTTGTTCCTTTGTATTTGCTCAATAATAAATATTTGGTTTGGACCACGAGAATGACGTACATTCTTATCATAAATGTTGGCATTTAATCAAGTCGCAATATTATTAACCAACCAGAAAGTTAATATAATTAGAGGTGCCTAACGAATACTTAATATATATTCAATTTTTCAATCATAAAGTCTGAATAGTTCATGCAATTCATGGTTTTAGGCTGAACAATTACGGCGTGGGACTTACTTTATAGGCATTTTAGCATCTTCTTCGACATGAGTATTTCCCCATGCAATAAATTGGTATTTTAAAAGAACAAGCCCTCTGTCATTAGATTTAAATTGCTCTGCTACGTTCAGGTTAACTTTTCGTAGTACGTGTCGTGATAGAAACGGGCCGTAAGCGTAAATTGTTTCATCAGAATCATCATACACTCATGAAAATTATGTGAGGCTGATCTTCGGCCATTCAGTGTTGTTCAGTAAACTAAGGTTTTAGTTCACTAAGGTTCAGGACATGATAATTATATACGAGTTAATTAGAACATAATGACGCCCACACTCGACGTATTGACGCACGAAGATTTGACAGGTAATTTAAACCTTCATTTTCTGGCCCGTAGCACAAATGACCGTCTCTAAGATCGGTCTATTAAAATTCTCAATCCCGTTCTTTATTTTTATATTTTTTAGTAATCATCGTTGATAATCGCATAGCAATTAAATACATTTAAATAATTGAGGCCCAAACAAAGCGTTATGGTCAGTACAATTTTTCCACCCTTAGATACGTGTATATATTATACTCATATAAATGGATAGGTTTTCGAGTTGAAGGAAATTGCACTCAAGTATAAAGCACCACATTTGTCCTGAAGCGCCCGCCCTCTCTAAGGTATCAATCTTCTACATGATTGTCTGCAAAGTGACGCAGAATCATCCTTATTAAGTTTTTAATAAAACCGTCTCGTATACGAGTTATTATCACAAATTGCAAAGTATTTTATTTGCAGACTATTTTAATTTGTGTTTTTGAGTTTTGCTAACCAAAATATTTCTCATTTCGATGCTCATGAGTACAAAGATACAGTACCGCAAGCCATAAAATATATCTCATCGTAGTGATTTAAAATAAAATAAATAGATGCAAAATCCATCCCTACGCTGACCCATTTTTCGATGTTCGACTGTCGAGCGATCCACGAGAGACACATTCCGGGACGTGGGTTTTGTGAGCACCATTTCCAGCAACAAGAAGGACACGACGCGCAGTTTTGGTTGTCACATGAGCACGCAGACGCGCTCTCCAGGTCACAATTTTATAGCCCTATGTGTTTTAGGATGCGCACTTGAGGCTTCGAATGGAGGTGTTGGATGCAAGTCTGGTCGTAAGATATTTTGCTTCGACACTCAAACATTTTATGATCATCTTTGTGATCCACGAAGGATGATTTACGTCACAGAAATTCTCGCAATTCTTCATTTTTTAAAGGAATGGAAGATATTTGTGTCAAGACTTACGCTTTATTACTTATAGTAGAATATTTACGCCCTTTCGACTAGAACGTCTAGTAGAAGTAGCAAATTTTTCGAAAGCTCTCTTTTATTAAGTTATAAATTCGTTTGTGAGCATCAAGCTGCGGGTCTATTAATATACCGTACCCGTTTCCCGGATGTACTGGGTTTCAAATAACACATCAAGTGTAATGGAAAAGCTAGAGATTCGCACTTTTTTGTCTTCAATGTTATAAAAAATTCAAAACATACAAACCTTAAACTCTGCTTCAAGTTTTCACGAAAAACTATTTTGAATTGCGTAATTATTACGTGTTGTTCCGCCTGAACATCATTTTTCTCCTTATATTTCAGTCCAATAATCTTAAATTTTCTTAAATGAATCCGAAATTTCAATTTCGAAAGATCGCTTCTGCGAAAAATGATTTGGTTAAATATAAGTCATTTCAATACTGATGGACAATCGACATTATGATTAATGAAGCCGCTCGTTCGCTGTAATCTTCAAAGCTTGCATAGGAAGACCGCCAGATAATCAGGCGCCCGAGATTTCATTTGGCTTTTTAGCGCGGCTTGGCAAAGTAATTTTCCAACGGCTTCACTCTAAGCGAATGTCTAAGATGTCGCGGCCGCCGGACAAATTTGTGCAAATGTGTAAATCCTGGTTTTCAATGTATATCTTATAGAAAATTTACTTGCGGAAATATCTCTTATGTACATAAAAAGCAGAAGTGAATTATCCTGTTTTGCATTCACTTCATACATCACTTATAATACCTACTTTGGAAATGCGATCGTGAATGTATCATTTTACAACGCATCACGAATTATCTGTGTACACGTTTTTTGCCATGCAGCACAACACTCGGAACAACAACCAAAATAGCCCCAAACAAACTTAATTAAATTATATAACTCTCATATCGTGTTGTAAATATCGAACGCAGTATGGACAATCTGGTCAGTAAACAATAGCGAATTCGCAATTTAATTCTGAAGCAGCCGTGCACGCAGAGCCTTGCCTCAACTGCAGAGACTTGCAAAGAAAAATACGGCGCTGGCCGTTGCTGGCAGTGACAGCGCAGCTGTCGATGACAGCTTCGCTTTGACAAAAAAAGCGGCAATAAAATAAATTTTAGAGGAATTCCGTCTGAATGAAGTATCTTCGCTGGTCTCAGGCGCATGAAAAAGAATATCGAATCGATTGTGAACAAAAGCAGCGAAGCGAGAAATTCACTTGGACGACAGTATGCCTGAAGTTGTTGGATTTTCAAGGTGCAACGCTTTGCTGTTCGCCTCTGATTTCTGATCGCTGTTGATTACACCAACAGCTTTGATGTTGAGAAATGAAATACATTTAAATTGTATCACATTTAAAGTGTTATAATTCGACTTTGATTGCAAGAATGGAAAAAAAGAGCTTAAGTTATCAATCTCAATTGCGGGTTCTTCAATATTGTGTTTCTCCTTGGAACAATTTTCATTTTTCGATCGGCGTTGACTCAACGTTGTTGATAAAGCCAGTACAGGCAAGTATCGGTCGGAGGTCACTGCCGAGTGGCCGCCTCATTTGAATATTCGTGCTGCTGTAGGTCCACAAAGTCAACTTGCTAAGGCCTCCAAGTTTTGGCAGAGGAGATTTTAGAAATTCACTGACGAAACAGGATTGAATAAATCGTAGGCCTAGTTTAGCTTACGTAACTTTCATACCACGATCAAAGAAATTCATTACGGAATTAAAACTCTTTCCTTAATTACATAGATTTGTATCCATTAATCCCAATATATTTGAAAATATATATAGGTCCTGCTGTAAGTCCACAAAGTCAACTTGCCAAGGCCTCCAAGTTTTGGCAGAAGAGATTTCAGAAATTCACTGACGAAACAGGATTGAATAAATCGTAGGCCTAGTTTAGGTTACGTTACTTTCATACCACGATCAAAAAAATTCATTACGGAATTAAAACTCTTTCCTTAATTACATAGATTTGTGTCCATTAATCCCAATATATTTGAAAATAATTTCTAGCAAGTGTAATTCGTCTTAGCAGTTCCGCCACCAATAATTTACATTGTCATTTCCAGAAATGAAATGGGGCAGTTTGAGCGAAATAAATTGCTTCATCTGCGGCTTAAGAACTATAAATTATTTTAATCCAGCTGTTATTGGCGATGGTCATGATATTCATTAATAAAGTATCAGCATTTAGTCCCGTTGAGCGGTTTGAAGACAAGACATAGGACAAAGTGCCTTAATTATTCACGCTACTGAACAACTCTATGGAAAATAGTTAGGATAAATCATGAAGTTTTGTTTCAATTTATTGAATGCTGGCTTGTTGGTTCTGTTTCTACAGATAATTTAGAGCTCAATTAGAAACAACGATGTCCAGACTTCTGTGATATTTTAATGCTAGGTCTTGGTTTTAAAGTTCGTTTTACCTGAAATTCGTTGAAAGATTTAGCAGTTATTCAAATTAACGTACCACCACACGATAGAAAAAATTATTAAAGAAGCAATGCATACTATGCTTAGATTTGTAAATACTTTTGCATGAAATTGATTGGATGAATAGCAGCCTTGTCTGTGTATAAATATAAAAAATAAAATCTTCAAGGAATATTGGACAGGAGTGTTTCAATTTTCAAGATACGTATTTCATTTTAGAATCTAGTGTAACTTTGAACATGTAGGAACATATATATATAGAGTAATCATAAATTTATTATAAATAATTTCTTCTCGAAGTTGCGGTTACGATTCTACAATCTACATATAAGCATGAAGAACTTCGTAAAATATCAAGTTCCTACCAAAATCTGGAATGTTTCTCATGCCAAAAAATGCCCATAATTTCTTACTTCAATTTAATTGATACCATTACATTACATATTCAAAACGGTGCCTTAGTAAGACAATCACTGCTCAAGTGTTTCGGCTGCTTCTGTACCTGAACTAAACCAAGCGTTTCTTCCACAGGTTATTACTCTGAATTTTTTCTGCGGATCCGGTAAAAATAAAGTTTAAGGCCGGATGCCCATTTTCTGGTCATGCCTCATTTCCTCGGCGGTTCTAGCGATCAATGCTATCGCGTCGCTGTATAAAAGTAGCAAATTTTCTAACCGCCCAAGATAGAGTGAATTTCTGGGAGAAATTCTTCAACCGTCGATAGAGTGGAGAATTGGTGAACTTCTTCAGGAGCCGTCGGTTGGGGCCCGAGTAAAAATAACAGGGGATCTTCAGGTAAGAATTCGTCATTTTTTGAGGCATCGAAACGGTAATATTTTGAGAACAAAGTTTTCTCAAAATTTTGTTGGCCAAGTTGCAAATTTGATCATTGAATACTATGAGGCTAATGATTAAATATTGTCAGTGTCGCTTCTGGCTGCGCCTCTTCAAAAAAACGATCGGTCATATTGTCCAGAAATGACTCCTCACTTTCCTCGTTTAGCAGTGATACATCCTTTTTCCGGGTCAAACTGGAGGTAAGCATGAGGAGGTATACGGATGAGGGTAAGAGTAGACAGTGCATCACTATTTGGACAATGTCCCATTTATTTCTTTAAGGTTCGCCAGTGTTATTCGCTAATTATGAGGCTCCATTGCTGGATTTCATAAAGTTACCTCGTCTTGGAATAATTTTCTATTTTTATAATACGAGAAATCATATTATACGACGTAGAAAGTTTTTGGGGACGTAGGACTGTCCGATAATAAGTTTTTTTGGGGCCACGCAGACACGGAACCTTGTCTACGTAGCCCCTGGGAGTTGCTCACATGTCACAATGCATATTGGTCAGGTCACATTGTTGTCATAATGTGTTAAAAATTTTCAAATAATAGATTCCTGAACCGTTTATCAAATATTTCGTCTCCGTTTATCAAAGTATACCAGTGAAGATTGATTAAAACGGAAAAACTCAGGTTCAAACTTTCCTTCAAAATTTTTCTTTCCTTTCAGCATTCTGCTATGAACGAGGATATTTTCATTCAGACTTCTGCCTTATCAGATTGCTCGATGTTGTTTTCACCGGAGAGTGTTTTCACCGAAATTATTTCTTAACAACTCTCTAATCCAAAGAGCCCTTTACATTTCCCCTCTGTCGTGTATAATCGTTTCTGATCTTCTCCAAATTCTCGCCATCGTCTCAGATTTGTGACTTCCCTCGGCGACGGAGACGCGGCCACGCCCCTCGAATCGTCTCATTTTTCCTCTCGTGTGGATTTTAATTAAGTCTTCCCTTAAGCTGCTTAGCGCCAACGACAAATTAAATGTCCGATCTGTCAGCTGGTATCCCAGGCTCTTAGAAACTCTCTAATTGCCATGCGATGAAATGCTTGTGCGGATTAGTATTTATTTTAAATAATTTTCCATTTAAACATCAACTTCATGAACGAATTCATAACAATTTCAATCTGGGTCGATATCTTAATAAAATGGAATTTTTGAAAGATATTCAGAACACTCCTGCTGCCTACTACTATCATCCTTAAAATTAAAAACTTAACAATAATTTACAATGTTTTCTATAGCCAGCAGATTCTGTAGCCGAACACAGTTCAGACAAGCTCGTGCGCTTTGCGTTCTTCATCTTATTGACGCCGATCTACTCAAGCGATGGCAAGCGCTGGCAGATCCTTCGTCTATAAAGATTAAACTTTCTTTTGTAGTACTTAGTTTGTTGTGTGACACTTTTGTATTCATCAATTGAAAATCGAAATTCGAACTTGAAAATTTACGTATATTTTTGACAATATCATGTATCTAATATACGTTTTAGAAGTAGTAGGTGTTACCACCGTTAGATTCATTACCACCTTATTGTGTAACGCTTACTTCCGCAGCCGAATTTTGGAACATTTTCAGTTGAAAAGTATGAGATAAGTTTGCAATATTTATCTTTGACCGATTATAGAAATTAATTAGAAATGTAACCCATTAGATAGTAAGAGTGATTTAGCTAATCAACACGATGTGATGAATCAGCCTTTCAGACATCAAGATGTAGTGACAGATCAACCGCTTTCCCGTCGCCAAACACATTTAAAAGTAAATATTCTAACACGCATTTTGAGTTTGATAACATTTGATATTGAAGTTCAGTTTTAAGGAGTATGGCCGTCACGTGTATGGCAGTGTCACCCATAGAAATGAGTGGAACTTTGTCCAAAGGACGATGCACGTTTTGTCCTTGCATAGGTCATCCTGACAGAATTTGGCCCAGTAAAAGGGCGTACTATAGTGCTACGTTTGCTCTTTGCTCGCGCTATGTGTGCATCATTACTTGGACAGAATTACCCATTTATTTTTATAAGAGTATGGTAGAGAAGCTGAAGGAGTAGTGGAGTATGAGAGTAGTGACTGTCGCATTTATAGCTACACGAAGTGACCTAGAGCATACGTCATGGAAATTAAAGCAAAGGCAAATCCTGGTTGTAGCCATCATTGTGCAACTAAAAGCAGAAAGCTTGAAATCTACATAATCTTCGTTAATTTTTATTATAAACGAGTATGGTAAAATACTAAGAAAGTGGTAATTGAACAAATGAGCGCAATAAATCTAACTGAACACAATGATGCTAATAAAGTAGAATCATAAAATGTTTTTTAAGCTTACCACGAAACGGCCATCAGATCGACAATATTTCAATGTCAGTGATCTATATTGTCTCCTCTTGTCATCACAAACGTACAATAATACATTGAACCTACTTGGAAATTTAAATGCTTGACTGATTTCACATAAGTTTCTTCTCTGTGAGAGTTCGCTTGATTAAGTAAGTGAATAGGATCAATGAAATTGTTTAGGCAGTTGAAGATGCTTCAAATTTCTCTCGACGTTTGGATGAGGCAAGTTTGACACTAACCTGCAGTCCAACTTGAAACCGTTGTCTGCTCGGCCCGATTGACTGACTTCCAAGACTGCATTGAACGTCCCGTAGAGTTTTGAGAGTTTGCGCGAAGCTTGCTTGATGAATTCCTGAAAGCACTCGGGACACACGCGTAATGTCAAGGCTGCATTGATTTCTAACCATTTACTATCCATTAAATCTAATATAATTTTTATAGAAAATTAGATCTATTGGATGTTTAATCTTGATGAAATATTGTGCCTATTTTCAATGAATTGGGATGTTTTATCTCAAACAATATGAGTGATTGAACAAAGTCATACCGATATTCTTGCTATACCTGATATGAAATTATTTCTAAATTAAGAAAGATCCTGGTTATCTGAACTACACTGTAAATTCAATTCGACCATCTTCTACATAATTTGCTTCAGATTATTTCGTTTCACGGCGCAGTGAAGTTCCTTACAATAAGATTCTTCAGACTGCAATAGAGACATGAAAACTCTAATTTCGGATTTCCGTAGCTGCCCTAAGCCTTGAGATATACAAGCCTTTACGATGAGTGCAATGGCCATAAAGCCATAACCCAGTGCCATAAGCTCACTATCACCGAGCTCCTGTTTTTCCATGACCTTTAAAAACACGAAAACTACGTGAATTCAATTAAACTCTAAAGAAATTTATACCACCAAAAAATCAAGGCTTCAACGAATTTTTGCAGTATTTGCGATAACTTTGTTACCTATGTGCTTTTCATTTGCAATATTTGCCACTGCAGTTCGTCTAAGCCCTCAATTATGTCATCGTTAATTTTGAACACACATAATAATGATATTATTATATAATACAGTCGTAGTCTGTATTATATTATAATAATAACACACGGTAACATTTACTAGGTTTCCCATGCATAAATTATTTTACAGTGTTTATGTCTTCAGATTTATCTGTAGGTAAAGTCGTTGCGAATTTTCTGCATACCACCAGACACCTGACGTTAAATTAAGCGTTGTTTGGCTGAATCAACGATATTTTAACGTTGTTTTAACATCATTTGCCTGGTTGATGGGTCCTAAACTGCAGTTCGAATGGTTAGGGCAGCAAGTTTTGTGCTACTCACGGCCGATCGATGCTCGGTAACGACACTAGGGTTTCTGGCATGGCTTAGAACAGTCTTATCAGACGTGTACAGTCCTGTGCAGAGCTCAGTGTATCAGACGTGCACAGTCCTGTACAGAGCTCAGAGTATCAGAAATGCACAGTCCTGTGCAGAGCTCAGTGTATCAGACATGCACAGTCCTGTGCAGAGCTCAGTGTGTCAGACATGCACAGTGTCTGATACTCAGTGTATCAGACGTGCACAGTGTCTGATACTCAGTGTATCAGACGTGCACAGTCCTGTGCAGGGCTCAGTGTATCAGACATGCACAGTCCTGTGCAGAGCTCAGTGTGTCAGACATGCACAGTACTGCGCAGAGCTCAGAGTATCAGACATGCACAGTGTCTGATACTCAGCGTATCAGACATGCACAGAGCTATGTGGAGCTCAGTGTAACACTACCACTGAGGTCCTGATCATGGTTTAATTGGACCTCAAATTGCTTGCGCTGAGAGGAGCGTTGAATCAACATGGAACGTATATCCGAGCAGAACGTTCTTTACCGGGCAAAAAATAGAGAAAATATAAGTCGTGTAGTTTCTGTCAAGTTTTTGAAATTAATGTCCCCAACTGTCAATTCCTCTTTCATTCTCTTCAATCAGAACTCGTTGAGAATCTGGTACCGAATGTGGCGTTTGGAACAGATAACGACGCCTTCAATTAAAAAACTTCGAGACAAGCCAACTTCTGGCCGTGAAGATGAACGTTTCAGGCATCGCGGACAAACTCTACGAGCTAATGAAGATCTCGTCTTGCCTGAGTTTTCCTGTAGACAAGTTAGGGGGCGTGTCGGGGCCGCTAATTGATTATTGGACGCGGTGCAAATTAAGTAAGAACTGCCCTGCCTAGCGAAGTAATATGTAGCAGCACCTCGAGTAGTACCCATTGAATGGATATTTTCTGGGGCAGTAGCCAAATTTAAATTAATCCCAAGTGTTTTTATTCTCAGCAAATACAAACTCATTTCAAGCGCAGGCTTCAAAGGCGTCGACAAAGCTGGTTACGCGAGAAATTGTTATCGAATTCAAATTTCTACCAGAAGTTACCCGGTGATTTCGGAAGCTCTTAAGTCATTCCCAAGTGTCGCCAGGAATGAGCTGAGAAGTTGGGGCTCTAAGCAACTCCGCGTGAGGCTCCTGAATGTCTTGATGGAATTATGCCAAACTTGAGCAGCTTCCCTCAAATCTCAGCGTGTTTTTTCACCGAACTGGAAACGCTGAGAGCTTTGCCTCTGATGTGGTCTTCAATGTCGTTTTGTCCAATACTTTTCTTAAAGTACTTTGTGTTAAAATTACTGCTACTCAAAGCGCCTACAAAACCTTTTTGTCTAATACTTTTTTAATAGTACTTACTGATACAATTACTGCTATTCAATGCGCCTACGAAACCTTTATCGGAAAATTGTTCCAAATGCGTTTTGATCATATGCATATCAATTTCAATGTATAAACCATGCCATTACGTCGCTTTAAAAGGTATTGAGGATTTATTTGGTTTGAATAAAGCATTAATCCCGATCTAATAGCAAGCATTAATCCCGATCTAAATTCAAATAATTATTTATGGAAATAATAATATTGAAACTATATAAATCTATAATATACAAATTCAGTTATTTTTCCATAAAAACTAAATTCCTCTCGAAGGTCGGCAGACAAACACGATCGTTCCGGACCAGATAGACGTCGGACTTCTGAGTCTACAGTGCTACTTGCTTTAATTTAAAAACGAACTAATTTTATAATTCAGTATTAATCTTAAATTGATTGTCAGGCTTTTCTTACGTAAATTTTTTTTCATTTACCCACCACAATAAAAAATTTCCCGTCTCTTTCTCTATCGCATCAAAATGCCATGAAGGAGTGTATGCAATTACAGTTTTTGGATTATTCAATCGTAATATTCGATAAATTAAAATGTGCCTGCACTCAGAAGCAACGAAATCTGAAATTTGTAGAAACAATGCATCCAGAAGCGTTAAATTTTGAAATACAGTGGGGGGAAATAAATATTCGTACACTTGAAAAATCGTATTTTAATGTATGTAAGTACACAAACTTAACAGGAAAAGTGATTTAATTTTTGTTGCATTGAGATTTAATTTCTTTTGATAGTATTTTTGAATACTATGCGTCTCTATACATAATTTAAATCACTTTTCCTGTTAAGTTTGTGCACTTACATACATTAAAATACGATTTTTCAAGTGTACGAATATTTATTTCCCCCCACTGTACATCACCATAATAACGCGGTAGGTAAGACTTATAAAAATTTGGAAGCTTGAGATCATTTTTAGAGAAGCAATCAGCAAAGAATTCGTACTTGTCTATCATCAAATCGTGTCATCTTGCCTCATGTTTCCGCGGAGTGAGCATCTCGTTTTCGTGCTGCCAAATCTCTTTACATTTCATTAAGACGCGTATCATTTGGGCTCTGCAGAGGAGCACGATGTTGCCTCGTTTATTTGAAATTCCTCATTTCTAAGACCTTCATTTCCTTCTGCCGTCGTCTCTCTTGAACCGTCATCTCATTTCCAGGTTCGCTCATCATGTGCCGAATACAGGCGCCCTCCACCTCTGCAGGGAAAGTATTAGGGAAAAAGAAATCTCGTAACCGCTGGCAATCTGTTGCACTGTGAGCGCTGGTCTCATCCCTGAGCGAGTGAGCGAGGCCAGCGTTGCCACTAAAACGATAGGGACACAAGTTTTAATTACGCCTCTCGAGTTTCAGCAAGTCCCCCTAAAGCTCCAAATTACGTGCAAAAACACTGAAACCGGCGGCGGGATTTTAGAGTTTCTGTGCTGATTAAAGAGAAATATTTAATTAGTTCTACGGCCGAGTTAATTGTTGAAATGGTCCCAGCCAGTGCTTACTTAGTGCCTTCACACTAAGCATAAGCTTCATTGCAGGCAATTAAATTCATTTATGACAATAATTTAAAACAAAAAATATGCTTTATTGTTTACTTTTTTTAAATTTCACCTCAAGTAGTTATGAGAAGAAACATATCAAAATTTCGTTGAACTCATCGTATATTAAAAAAGTGCTTGATGTGAACCAACTTCTTCAGATTTACTGAGAATTTTCCAATTTGAAATTAAAAAGGTTACTGAGTATTTGATAAAATAAAACTTTTAAAATTTAGTACCGTAACGGCTATACGTTCTTTCTACGAAAACGAATTAATGATTATTCAAGTATTTCCTTTTCTTGCAGGTAAAATGATTTGTGTGAACGGTTGGCTCGAATCCTGGATCTGGATTTTTAGTTTACATCTGGTCTGCGGCAGCTGGATTGTAGTGGATAAAATAGACCTGGACGGGTCTTCGTGGCCCAGCAGTGCTTGGTATCAGCAAAATCATCAGGAGCCGTCAGCTGACGTCAGGATCCTCCTTAGTCCTTGTGCTGACGCTGATGATTGCTTACGACCAAACAATCACGAAAGGTTAACCAGAAAAAAGGCCTTCAATATCACCGGTCATCATAAAATACTTTCAAAAATTGGAAATTCGAATTTTCATTTAAAAGGAAAATCTCGGCAAGCTCGAGAAATTTTTATTGTGAAACAATCTGAACGGCGGAAATCTGCAAGAAAAAGGAAAAACTTAATAAGCTTGATGAAAAGGAACCAGCTCAATCCGTTTAAAATTCAAGATAAGTCTACGAAGAATCCCAATTTCTTGTCACATGCTGTTTTCCTTCACAGCAAACGAAATTCGAATAATTTCAAAATGCAGAACCGAGGCGCTGGCGCTCATGAAAAACTCTTCAGAAAAAACAAGCGCCGCAATCAACGTGCAATATCAATGGCTTTCAAAGATCTCAATGGAAATTTAGATTATTCAGGAGATGAAAATAACTTTAATTCAGAATGGGATAGCTCTGAAGATGCAGCTGTTGATGACGACTTAAAAGTTCTATACGATGAATCCATCACAGGCTTCATTCAAGTTTTAAGTAACGGAAACCCTGTGAAGAAAGAAAATATTGCGACTCCAGAAAACTCTTCGCTTGACTACTCTGCAGAATCCCGCAACACGCAAAGCCTCTTTATTTCGGTATCCCAAGAACCAACCGTCCAGAATTTTTTCTCCTCGACCGCCTCCTCAATAGCATGGGAAGAGACAAATAACGCGAACGGCGGTCCCCACCACCGACACCGCAAACGAGGGGCGCTTCACTCACCAGTCGTGATCCACGACAGTCGCCTGGGCCCAGGTATGGGCGGGTCTGCGGTCGAGACGCTCGACTCGTCGGGCCTACAGCGCTTCGCCACCGAGCCGGCGCCGCAGACGGCCGTGCTTGGGTCCACGGTCGTCCTTCCTTGCAGGTGCGTGCGTCTTAGGCGAATTGATAAGCCATTTGATTATTATAGGATATGAGATCAGCATTGCTTGTGTGGAGAACCCCGCAGTAGATGTTATCACACCATAGGTGTTATACACATAGTGTAAGAACATTTATTAATTAATACGATTTCCTATGTGTGTATTACCCCTTCTGATAGTGGCAACTCGTGAAGATAGAGGGTAATCGTTGGCCTAATTTTTGATGGGTCATGGGTTTTGTGTAAGATTTTTTGGTCTCAAGACAGCAGCTGCAGCTACTCGGTTCAGCTGTCTTCATTGAAATTGGTTTCAGCCTCGTTGAATGTTATGAATGCAATAGTACTTATTATCAAATCTACATAAAGCAAGAATAATTAATTGATTGATATTTACCCGTTTTCGCACTTTTATCAATAAAAAAATTAATTTGATTCAATGTATTCATTTGTATTCTCTCGTCATTTTGTTGTCTATAAATGCAGTGCATGAATCGGTCAGTTTTCACAGATGAACACTTAGAAACTGATCTACCTCTGCAAACTTTTTTTCAATTTCACAAAAACTTCTCGGAAAACTCCCCAAGCTTCTTAACACTTCTCTGATCAATATGTCAGCTTGATAGCGTTTGATTTTATTGGGGCTTAATTTCGCGCTAAGTCGTCAATAGCTGTTAATTTAGTATTTTATACGTGCTGAGTTCAATTGGGTCTTTCTGCCGCAAGTTTAGTGATAGTTTTGTAAGGCTTCACTCACAATGTTCTCTGTTGACAGAGTTGTGAACAAAGTCGGTCATTTACAATGGACCAAAGATGGCTTCGGCTTGGGTAACGAAAGAAGGTTGTACGGATTTGCACGGTACAGCATGATCGGCTCAGACGACGAAGGTAATATAGAAATACAGTTTTCCTGTGTTGTGTGCTTGTCAAGTAATTTCTTACGAATTTTTTTATCATTCAGTTGAATCGGCTCATTATTCGAAAATTATGTTTATACCAAAATTGAATATTTTGTTCGCATTAATACGATTTTCTAAGTTTTGCTGGAAATAATTCAAAAGTCTAACGCAAACTTATATTTTACGGTTTACTATGTTCATAGTAATTCGTAATTGTTGATCTCAGTCGAATGTATGAATAATTAAATTTCACATGTCCAGGTGACTTCAGCCTACGGATCCAGCCCGTGCAGCTGGACGACGACGGACTCTTCCAGTGTCAGGTTTCAGCCAGCGATGGAGTGCCTGGCATAAGGTCAGCTCGGCTGATTTTGTCAACGTTCTCTTCTTTTATGGCGTTGTGCTAGCCTCGTTGCTTCCTTTCTTTTCCGACGAGCGGTACACCTTGATAAATTCGCTACCGAGGTACTAAACTGCAGTGCCAGCCAACTCTGCAGCCTTGTAGATAAAACGATTATATTTCAAGTGCATGCGCCCAGGCGTGTGGTTGATCGAATAATTCCTTAAAGTGTAGATCATTGTTACGACCTCCCATAGCACATGAGTTGCCACTATTTAGATACTGCATTGAACTCGCCTCTTGCTAATTATACTAATCTTAACTAGAATTCGGTTACCACATTTTAACTACGATGATGTTTTGATCGCACTATAAAGTTGTAGTTCAGTTTTGCCTAGATGATGAACCGCTTCTAATGGAGGCCGGCGACGTTAGTAGCAATGACGTTACTTTTGTTTCATTTTCTATCTCATGCCGTAAGATTCCCTTATATAAATCGCATAAATTAGCATAATTATAATTAGCGTAATTATAAATCGCTGAAATGCTGATTCATCATGGTCTATCACAGGTCTGAGGAGGTGCAGTTGAAGGTCTACGTACCACCAGACCCGCCTGTCGTGGAGCCTGCTGAGCTGCAGACCACAACTGGTCTTCACGCGACGCTGAAGTGCACCAGCAGAGGAGGCAAACCGCCCCCCGAGGTCTGAAATTTTATTCAGTAAAAGCAGAGCTCCAGTTATTCTCTCACAAACGAAAATCCGGAACGAATTTTTGAGCGTTGAATTTGCAGAATCCAACTAATATTAAGTAACAGAATTTTAGTCTATAAAAAACTATTATGCGATCAATTACCTTAGAATGGTCATGTACCGTGAGAGATAATTAATTGATTATTTTCATGCATATAACACTCTAATTAATGACCCCACAACAAATCATCGAAAAATCTATCATCATTCATAAAATGGAATATTCTTCTTGAATGCACATCCAGATCCAGTGGGTGGACGACAAGCACCCGCGGGACCCGTTGGGTCTGGGTGCCGTGACCACCATGGAGATGATGGGGGACAGCAAACGTTCCATCGTAACGTCCACACTCACATTCGTCCCCAGACGCACCCACGACAATAGCACCATCACCTGCATCACCTCGCACCAAGCCCTCTCCACGCCTCTCTTTAGGTGAACAATCTTTTGGTCCATCCATATCGTAAGTTACAGATGTATTCTCAATTACCTAAACCACCATGCGTCTCGCATATGAACAAATACTTTCAAATTTAAATAATTTCTTATTATTCCTCACACACAGCTCACAACACTCGCTGTTTCCCACAATCTTACGAAGAATCTAAGTTACGGAAACGTTTCTCTGCCTACCGAAACTCAAAGATGCATCCGCCATCTTTGACGGATGCATCTTTGATTCCGTCATCAAAGAACAGGCCGTCGAAGTGCCTATACTGTCCTCAATTCTCCTTTTATATTGAGGTTTACGAAGCTTTATTGAAGTTGAATTTCTTACGCTAAATTTATTATGCATTAATGATTTAAAATATGTTTTGTTGTGGATTTTGTGGGCAGCTCAGCGCGGGTGCGCGTGTACTTCGCCCCCGAGGTGCAGGTGAGCGCCCACCCGCCCAGGCTCGTCGAGGGCGACGACGCCCACTTCGTGTGCCACGCCGAGGCCAACCCACCTGACCTCAGCTTCAGGTAACTCAATAACTCAACTATATGATCTAACTTAAACTTCTTTAACTATAGCAGTTACTCAACATGGATACTATGAATTAAGTATAAATAATTATTCGTACTTACTGATTTTCAAAGGAGTTTGGGGTTGTTCGCTCTTTCTTGTCTCGGGTCTAGTCTTACTGTGTGTTATTTGTACATTCAGCGTCAGCAGTTTAAGACTAGTACTAAACTCTGCATATAGAAAAGGATTTAACATCTTAGGCGCATCAATTTTTTGTTGCTATAAGCCTGTTTTATCTTCGCAATCCTGCATGGTAAGGGAAAATTCTTATCAACTGTAATAGGGATGAACTATCTAATGATCAATGTTATAAAATTTTAGAGATAAACTTTAATGATTTTGTTCGTCGTCCGTAGGAAACTAGTATCTTATATACTTTTATGAGTCACATGTTCTTCGGCATGAAATAGAACCTCAGAATAATAGTTACTCTTCCATATATATACTGCCTATTTACAAAACTGCAAAACAAATTTCGATAATGCACTCATGATATAACTTCCGCCGTAATTCCATTTAATTTTTTGGCACTTTGATGTTTTGTGGGATAACTTCTGTTGGGTGATATTTGACTTCAGATGATTCCTTTGAAAAATTGTTAAGTTCATAATTCTGTTTAAGCTTGAATTTAGCGTTTATCTTATCAATCTCTTTAGTAATATTGTTTAAAGTAATGTTTTATTTAGGCACACATTTATTTTTCCCGACTACAGAAAAGAAAAGAGTACATTGTCTTCACAAACATAACTATAATAATAAAATATTCAAAAAATACGCAATATAAGCGTATAAAACCATTACTTTCTAAATACTGACACTATCTATTATGTTATCTCGGCTTACGGGAAAATTTTTCCGTTTGTTCTTCCGTTTGGTCTTAATTTGTGGGGTTTTAAATTTAACGTTATTTTTTTTTTTGGTTCTTTGGTTTTTTTTTATTAATTTTTTTTTCATTTTGGATTGGTTTTTGGAGTTTTTGATTTTTGGATTGTTAGGATTTTTTTGGAGGTGCTTGAACTTTTGTTGGGAATTTCTTGTTAAAAAGGGCGGCGGTTGGACGGGGTTGTTGAAGGCGGCTTTTTTTGGTTTGAAAGGTTTTTTTTTGGACTTGAGGTTATTGGTTGCTTTTTTTTCTTTTTCCGTTCTTTTTTTTGAGAAAACTTTTAATGTAAATGTGACGTCTTGTGCTATAAATTTTTTTCTTTGGCCGTTGTTTTGATTGACCTTTGACCTTGTTCTTTTCGGCCGGTCAAAATACCGGTGAATTCTTGCAGAACTTGAATTGTTATTTCCCTGGCCATTATATTTAATGGTGGTCACTGGACTCTGAAGGCCGCATCCTCAAAGGACAAATTCAGCTTTTGATCTTCTGTGTAGCGAGTGATACGCAACCACATTGCATACAACGTACCTCACACAAGAATTCGTTCTTTCGGCCACAGCCAACCTCTTCCGTACACTGACCACAACTCCTATCACTGACTTCTCTAAAGCCGACTGAATTGCACCAATTCTGGAGATTCAAAACCTACAAAGGAAGTCCCCCTAAAAGAACATGGAACGCTACTCTAGCCGAGAACTTTGGATTTAAGCCATCATTTTGAACCGCTTGTTTGATTTTGTGGGTCGAAAATCTCGACTTTTTTATTTTCAGTCTGCCTTAAAGATTACAGATGCTAGACGATCGTAGGAAATGCAATGAATAAACATGAATAAAGAAGTATAACTTTCCAATGTTTTAGCGATTTATACTGGCACCAAAGAGAAGTTCTGCTTGAAAAAATAAAGAGGTATTTATAAAGTTCCTTTAAAAAAGTTACATAAGAAGATTAATGACGAGTAGCGCGTCCTAGAATTTAGCTTACAAAGTACACATCTTGTTAGCTGGCAGCACGCATCATCTGATTGCGACATCAGCATCACTTATCAGAGCCTAGCATCAGTAATGGAGACTTGGTTTTGATCAGCTGTCAGAATATTTAATTTATTGGAAACGTCTAATTTACGCTGAACTTGCACCGACTTAACATTGTCGTGAGTTTTTTAAAAGTGAATCTGTGCGCTTTATTCCTATGCTCATTTCTAGAAAAAAGCAGGTTCGTAAATTTGGAAATGTCTGTGAATTTTAACGAAATTATGATTGACTCCTGAGTTTTGTTCATTGGAGTTTAACAATTTACACCGTCAATCCCCAAATCTTGGCGACTGTTACTACACTTACGGTAAAAATTTATCATCAATAAGTGGCACGTATACTGAACAGCATCACCTGGAAGTGCTACAGCATTCCTGCGCACAGTATTCTCAAAAATCCCTAGCGAGGATCCCTCATCTGTCGAAATGCACCAATCCCATTCCATTTAGCATGAGTCGCAATCATGATGATCAGGCTCGATGGAGATAATTGCGTGCGGATAATTGTCACTGATTGACTTTTTTCGCAGAAGATCTGCGCAATTATCACCGATGGGATGTGACTTTTTCGTCACGCTTCCGCTCCATGCGCAGCACAATTAGAAAGCCCGTCGGAAATATGGCCGAATGCCGCACAATACCTTCGTTTGAAGAGAATTCCTTGAGTGTAAAGCTTGCGATGAAACTCATCATTATCGAGAACTGACGTATTTCGTTGATGTTTTTCTGTTGTCTGCTTGTCGATTTCCTATTTTGCCGTGGAAATAAATCCCTAAACGACGCATTTTTCGTCATTAGCGAGAATCGCGCTGTGAAAAGATTTCCCTTGCGTGTTTTGGGCAGCTGTTAATTTATTTATTTTTGTTTTCTCGGCAGAACTGATTTTATGATTTAGGATCTGAAATTCATTACATTTGTAACTTATTTTCGCAATAAATTATCTGAGCAACCTTTAACGTGAGAAACAATATAAATATATTAATAAATATATTAATCTACGCAATATCTCGGGGATAACTTGAGGCGAACATTCATATTCTGATACCAGAACTTCTTGAGTATTGATCCAAATATTAATAAAATAATTCTAAATTTATTCTTTCCATGTTTGAATTCAATTTCCAAAGAATGCTTGTTGCAAATTTCGGAATCTCGTGAGACTAATTAAGGTCCAATAAAATGAAAAAACCTCGTTATAAAGAAAGATTTTCAAAAAATTAACTTGGAACATCAAAATAGACATCTTTCGTATCTAAGCCAAATACATACCTTTGAAACCAAGAAACTCTACTTCATTGTAAACTCGTTAGGAAAACTCGTCATGAATTTATGAACATGTTTCTTCTTTAGCCGCTTGACTGCAAGAACAAATGTGCCGTTAGTGGACAAATTTCAATGCCATTCACTACAAAATTTCGCCGTGAATTTGATAATCTTGGCTGAAAAGTCGGAGTTTCCGTGCGATTATCGGCAGGAATTCATAATCTTGTCATTCGCCCGCTAACCTTAAAGAAAATCCGTGCTCTTACCAATAATGCCGATGACATTTATTGAAAAAATTGATTTATTTCGTTGCAGTACAGGATAAATACAGGATATGGTATGCTTTCACAGATGGTACCACAACAGCGTTGAGCTCGAGAACCAAACACTGAGGACTTTAACGCTGCCGAGGATCTCAAGGGACATGCATAAGGACACGGTATCCTGCGAGGTCAGCTGCATCTCTGAACTTTTATATTTTAGTTTAAGAAATAATTTAAATTTCAAAACAGATGACATTACATTGCCAGTTGAGGATAATTATTTTTTCTTAGTAATAACAGTTAACTACTGTAATTTAGGCTGTATAGTAAATTTTAGTTTCAGATAGTGACAAGACTAAAAAATCTTATAGTCCCATTATTAATGTTTAATCAGGCTTTGAACAATTAACAGGTTAAAATAACACACTTTAACATGATTCTACGAGTGTCACAAAGATTCAATACAAAGTATAAGGAGACTATTAGTTCCCTTTTGTTCGAAATTCATCATTCGTTCCTTTGCGTTCTCTTGTACGCTCTCATTTCTATGTTAATTTTAAACCTCTCCCTCGCCTAATCGTTTTCCCGTCAGCCTGTGAACGAGCTCAGCAGATAAGATCGATACTGCGATAGTTTCTATAGAGGTAATTATGGCCGGACGACGCATTCTCGCAGACTCAGACTAAATACATCACGGATACTTTGAATGGAAAATTGATTGCCTTGAAACCAGCCGCTCAGGATAGTGGCTCTATAGAGGCTGAGTTATGCTGCTTGTATCGCTCCGAGCATTATTGCATACATTGAAACGAAAGCATATAATACAGTATTTTGTATGTTTTGACTTCAAATTAGAAGCCAGCATCTTTTTTGTTACGGCTCTCCACGTGTGATGTGTTTTATTCTCACATGAATATGTTCAATTCATATGAGCTTTTAAACTAGTCATAAATGAGTTAAATTCAGACTTACTTCAAATAAAACGTAAAAAAATTCTGGCTGTTTAGGTTAACAACCACGTGCATTGTGTAAGTTATATGCGTCTTTATCATGTATTTTATCTACTATCATTCAAGGTTAACTAAAGGTTATCATGTACTTTCTCATGTACTTTATCTCTTATCATTCAAGGTTAACTGAAGGTTATGCTGCAGGTGTCCAACAAAGTAGGATCGTCTAAGAAGACCCTGGGGGTACACGTCCGGTACGGGCCAGTGTTCAGGTCGCTGCCCCTGGACGCTGCGGCAGAGACGGGCCAGGAGGTGCTGCTCAGATGCAGCGTCGACGCCAACCCCCAGCCTTCCATCGTGTGGCTGCAGGAGGGGGACAACAAAGTTTGTTATCTCTCATAGTATGAAATCTATAATCTAATCAATCTATAATCAATTGCATCAATCATATCATCAATTGCATTTTCGTGCATTTATATAGTATGTTTTTTAATGGCTCTATTTTATCTATTTATTCATGGATGTCGGGTTATTAAATTGAAATTTTATTATACAATACTTGGTATTATTCTCACCTATTAGAATCTTGATTGTACTTGATTAGAATTTTCACACAGAAGTTTCAAGAGTAAATCACTGTAAGCATCGATTGACTGACGTGAAGAATTTTATTTTACAATATTTTTAGAAACTAGCAATTTTTGAAAATGATTTCAATATAAATGACGAAATTTACAAATGGCTGGATAAAGTATCCTCTCAGCCTAATTAAGACCCAAAATATCCCTCCCACGAGCCACGATATTAAAATGTCAATTAACTTGACTCAAATCGACCCCAGTAATGCACACATTCACTGCCTTCCATATTAGATCATCGGGAACGGGTCAGAGCTGCGGGTGTCGGTGAGCCCGCTGACCGCGGGTGCGTATCGCTGCGTAGCGGGGGTGCGGGAACGCGACCTACAATTCCCCGAGCTAATTGGCAAGATGAAAGTGCTCCTCAAGGGGCCACCCACCATTGTGAGCCCCACGGACCAAGTGGGGCGGCCTGGGGCGACCGTGCACTTAGAATGCAATACAGTGTCCGTCCCAAGCCCCATCAAAGTCACGTGGACGTACAGAGGGAAGCCCGTTGATCTCGGTACGTAGGCAAAATTACTGATGAGAATAACGTTCGATTAAGTGCATACGCGTTTGATTTATGTAATGATATACATTTATTAAAGTTAATTAAAGTTAATCTTTTATATTGAGATGTCTTGCAAATTTCTCATTCCCCATGCTTTTTGTTCATCAATTCCAGGGAACAAATTTCAATCCCGAGAACAAATTTTTATAATTTTATTCAAACGAACAGAATGCAAAACTATATTTGTTTGACTAGTCTTTAATAATTCCCATACACATCAACGTGGCACTTGATCACCTTGGACTTAAAGTATAAATATCAATTACTATAAAAAAATCAAAGTAAAAAAAGACCGTCCATGATTATGTATCCACTAGTTTGTATATTGGACTCATTAGCAGACTTCCTCCATGATTATGTTTCCTTTAATTAGTATATTTGACTCGCGTGCAGGCAGTTCGCGCTACGAAGTGAAGGAAGAGCAGCGGCTCGAAGGCCTACGAACAATCCTTGTCATTCATGATGCAGCAGAGACGGACTTCGGCGACTACAACTGTTCGGTGGTGAACGAGTACGGCGTCGCCAGGAAACTCATACGACTTAACGAAGAAAGTAAGAGCACAGAGACGCAATCCCGAGACTCTAAGATCGGATGCCGGAGTTTCTTTCACTGAAATTTCTTTATATTTTAAGCAGTGAACAATGAGCATTGAATTAATTTATAGTAAGAGCACAGAGACGCAATCCATAGACCCTATAAGATCGTAAGACGGGTTTTCTTTCATTAAAATTTATTTATAAATTAGGCAGTGAACAATGAGCAGTGAATTAGTTTATAGAAAAAATACGAATAAAACCGGTGTGCCATTACATTTTCTATCGTTATACTTTATAGCATACATTTTATGCATTTTCTAGAATAATATTTTCATTACTTCCAATAACTTCGTTTCTTTGAGAAAACTTTCTCAGTTCTCGCAATTAATTCAAAATATTGTTGTTGACCAGAGCGCGTCCCCCTGGCGCTAGTGCTAGGCAGCTCAGGCGCCTTCTTCCTCGTTGTCCTTCCTGTGGCGATTTGTGTACTCTGCAGGAAACGCGTCTGTCGCGATAAAGGTAATTATTAATATTAATATATAATATTAATAATAATATATAATATTATTAATATTAATATTAATATATAATATTAATTTGAATATACGCAATATACTTAAAGGTCATCTATTCATTCCGAGAGAGTAATTTAGTGTTAAGCGCAACCTGATGTCAACCACTTCTGAACCAGCGGATCAGATGAATTTCAATGCCCGGTGGAAGCTACATCCAACTAGATTATGCAGAAAACTCAAATTTGGTTCCAACTTTCACAATATATTTACATCTCTCGTTATCTAGTTTTATCAATGATAATCTAGTTATCTTAGTTTTATCACTGAAAAGTTTTTTCTATCTCTCAGGATCTAGTTTTTCTTTGTATAATCTATTTATGAAGTGATATCTTTCCACCTCAGTTGTGGACATAAGGCCCCAACTAGACGCACTTGCAACTTAATTTTAAATATAAAGATCAATAACTTAAACACACATATGCATGGCAAGTAATTTCAGTTAAAACGTTCATATGTCATTTTAAACGTGCACAGCCGACTCAGATATAACGTGCACCTTCGTCTCAGTTATAACGTGCGCCTTCGTCTCAGTTCCTCGTTGTCCTTCCTTTGGCGATTTGTGTGCTCTGCAGGAAACGCGTCTGTCGCGATAAAGGTAATTATTAATATTAATATATAATATTAATATTAATATTAGAGGTCATCTATTTATTCCGAGAGAGCAATCTAGTGTTAAGAGCAACCTGATGTCAACCACTTCTGCGAGCGGATCAGAAGAATTATATGCCCGGTGGAAGCTACAACTAACTAGATGATGCCGAAAACTCAAATCTGGTTCTAACTTTCAATGTATTTACACCTATCGTTATCTAGTTTTATCAATACTAATCTAGTTATCCTACTTTTGTCACTAAGTTATTTCTATCTTTCAGGATCTAGTTTTTCTTTGCATAATCCATTTATCAAAGTGATATCTTTCCACCTCAGTTGTGGACATAAGACCTTAACTAGACGCACTTGCAACCTAATATTAAATCTAAAAGATCAATAACTTATGTACATATGGCAAGTACTTTTAGTTAAAGCGTTCATATCTCATTTACAACGTACGCCTTCGTCTAAGTTATAACGTGCACCTTCGTCTCAGTTATAACGTGCACCTTCGTCTCAGTTATAACGTGCAGTCTCGATTATTACGCACGCCTTCGTCTCAGTTATAACGTGCACCGTCTCGGTTATTACGTACGCCTTCGTCTCAGTTTTAACGCGCGCTGTTGTCACGTCATGCATCCAAAAAGCAGAAAGCTTCGTCCTGCGTCCGCGCATGGCGGGCAATTTAGTCAATTTTGTCAGTTTTGTGTCCCCTCTCTTCACTTTTATGGGCTGCGCTTCAGGTTTCGTACTTCGTTCGCAATGTAAACGTCTCCATGAAAAGACTGCGTCGAGGCATATTGCTGCTGGTTTCAAAAAGCTTCTCTGTTTGGTTTCCACGAGCTAAACTTTATAAACAACTTTTTCCTTGCAGACTTTAAAATTTATTTCATTTGTGGTGGAGACAGGTATATTTATACCTCTTCACATTGCTGATAAGTTGCTATAATGTGATATTGATTATTTTTGAGAGTTATGATAGGTTCTTCCTTGAGGTATTTCCAAAGGTAATTTTCTTCATTTTAGTAAAGCATTAAGCCTCGAGTTGTAAATTTCAAATAACTTAATAACTTTAATCTGCTTGAATTGAAACTTTGAAAAGCAGCATAATTAAAGTCACATTTAGGTAAGTTAGGTTGAAATTATTTATCGTTTAGATCCATTAGTATCATCTACAGTGGTAGCATTTTCGTTTTAAATTAATTTCGTCTAAATCAATAATTCTATTAATCGTTCATATATAAATTATATTTTTTATTATCAAAGTCTACATGTGTTGAATATCGGACTTGATTACTCTTCTACCTGATCACTCTCCTATCAGTTAAAAAAAGTTTTTTTTCTTTTTTCTGCTCAATAAATTTCAATCTTAAGTCTTGATCCTCCTTCCTGTGATCTAAACTGCCCGATAAAAATCAATGTTTTTCTGAACTTTTAACTCGACCGGAGGCCGAAGTTAAATTAGCATCCATTATCCAATCTAGGGATAACTGTCAGCAGCGTTACTGGTGCTACCTCCTCAGGATCACCAGCTTCCATCGTACTAACGCTGCTGCTGAGCTGCATTTCTGTTTATTGTTCTTAATTTGAGAGAATAATCATAAGTTTGGATATAATCTTCAGTTTGGGAACTAAGGATAAAGTTTATTGGCAATCGTTTTATTAGTGGCAATTTTCATAATGATTGGAAGCAACGACTTAATAATATTCTTTAAACATTGTCCATTCGCAGGAACACTGCACTCGAAAGAGCCAAAAAGCAGATTTTATGTATTAAAGTTAAGTGATGCATTCATGTCGTAAGCTGTCTAAAAACAAGAATTTTTTTCATGCGTGAAATACAGTTTTAAAATAATATAATCATGAGGAAGGCTTACCTATTTTACCAAACATCGATAAATTCAATACAATTCTCTTCAATTCCATTGCCACCCAAGAATCTAAATAACTGCTCGTATTCGACGAAAGTCTACGGACTTTACAACAAGAAATTTATTTACTTTCCAAAGAGTTGTTTATTGAACGCTGAATTGTACACATTACGATTTGGTTTATAATAATCTTATAATATTTAGAAATTATAAATCTTCATTCTTTCGATAGTTTCCTTTGGCAACTTAAAAAAATTAAAAATTCTAAATAAGCCAATCTTTTTTAATTAATTTAACATCAACACTAACTTACAACAAAATAAACCGTTTTCAATATTGATATTTTTATAAACTAAGTGCGTCTCTAAATAATAAAAAATGCATTGATCCCATTATTTGCTCATATTCATTCTATGAACCTTATTTGAATGTATTCACCTCCCACTTATGCATTTATTCACCACAAGCCGGATGCAGCTGCTGCTCGAGAAGCCTCATGCGCAATCGCAGCGTTTCAGGCCACATGCACAGAACCGTCAGGTTCTCGCGAGGTCAGCAATATACTTGCTGCTAACTGCCTTCAATAAAATCATTTAACAATAAACAAATCTATGACATAAATGCTTAGCCTGCTTCGATTTACATGAAGTGCACTAACCCTCTGTTCAAACGAAAAATGCCTAACCAACACCAACCATCTGTACAAACAGTTGACAGTTAAACTAACCACCTGTGCGAATAGGGGACAGTTACTCTAACCATCTGTGCAAACAATGGACGGTTACACTAACCATCTATACAATAAGTGGACGATTACACTAACCATCTGTACAATAAGTGGACGGTTACACTAACCATCTGTACAATAAGTGGACGGTTACACTAACCATCTGTACAATAAGTGGACGGTTTTAAAAACGTCCGAGACGTTCGTTTGTGTAAACTTTCTAATAACGAAACACTTTTATTTTCGGCTGTCTACTATTAAAATCGAGCCTCAGAAAATATAATAATTCACAAATCAGTTATTTTCTTAAAACGCGTATTATAATCGAATGTAGGCGTATAATTCATGGTAACTCTTTCCTCTTAGAATTAACTCTATCTTTTGTCCTTTATTAATATGAAAATGTAGCTGCAAACTTTATGATGTTGTAAACGCAGAAAAGTCTTATATAATACAATTCATCCATTAGAAATAAAATTCCCATAAAATATCTCGACGCGACCATCACCGTGTATGAGTGTTCGAATAGCCTTTATATTTACGGTGCCTGGTTTAAAACGTGTGCACAAGCTTTCATAAATGCATTAAGTAACCTAAATGAACAGTACAAGTGTTTCAGTAAATAAAACATGAAATGGATGAAAAATGCTGCGGGTATAATACTGTTCTAAAACACAGAAAATAAACATTTTCACCTAATTTAGGACATTGAATTGAAAAAAAATTATCCAGATTATATTGGATTTAGAAACCACCACCAGTAGAACTAAATTTCCCAATATCCCCTGAACGTGATCACTGCAAAGCAAAATCTGCAGCTCAAAAGTTTCCACACTACCCAGAGCCTCCCCCACTAAACTTTTCGCTACACATCCACTCTTTCTCTTTTAGATTCCCCGGAACCCGAAAAGATGGTCTCAACACCGTCCGGACCTCCGAACATGTATTCCGCAAATGCGGACGCCCGCCTCAGCGACCGAGCCACTCCGTCTCCAACTCATGCCTCCCGAGGCCACGAGAACAACTCGATGGCGGCGACCGGTTTGGGCGACAACAACCTCTGTGGTAACAACAATTTCTTGGAGGTCAACAGGTCCCAGAAGAACAACAGTTATGGACATGACGGAACCTCCACCTTCTCGCCGCAGATCAGGCGCGAGGTAAATCTTTCGATAATGAGAGTCTTCAACTCTAACAAACGTCTGTAGTCAATAATTATTATAAAATTTCCTCATTGACTTCTAGAAAAATTCGCATCAAAAGCAGTTCTGTATTTGATTTCTATTTGGAATGAAAACTTCAATTTCATTTCAGGCCCATTCATCTATCATAGCAAAATTCTTTTGTGGGATTTATGTATAATTTTAATTGTTTTATTCTGTCTCTTCGTGTTTGGTATCTTTTTAAGTCATCCAATATTCCAGCATTCCATTATGGGAAGCTGCAGGACGGAAGAAAACTTCCCTGAATCCTTCTGTGCCGATTAATTCAATACTAGAAAATGATAAATGTTCTATCATAAGATGAAAATTCTCCTATAGGATAAAAACATTACCATATGATAAAAATTTTACAATAAAATTAAAATAATATGCAGATTTTACCAACAATTTCACTCATCAAAGCTCAATTATTTATTTGGTCTGTGGGATGGCAGCACCGAGACGACCATTCAGTGTACATGCCGCTGATGAGCCTCAACGACGACCACGACATCGAGCGCCGCTGTTCCCTCTCCGGCCTCGGCAGCGCCAGGGCCGCGCCGCCGGCCGACCCAAGAACCCCCGACTTCTGCACCATGAGACGAGGAGCTCGGGGGCCTGACATTACCCTGAGCCACCACATGGACAGAAGCGCAGGACATACGCTTGAAAACAATGGGGCTATAAGTCATCACTTGGAAAATAATGGGAGTGGTTCAATGATGGCACTGCCGCAGCCGGTGAACGGAATAAGGCACAACGGAGACATTTTTCATGCTCCTTGTGACGCATATGGCGTGGCTCATGATGGAATGAGGCAGAGTCTTGACATGAACCATCACATGAACAGCAGGTGAGACGTATATTTTAATGTTGACTTTGATGTCACTTTCGTAATTAACTAACAATACCAAATTCCTCTGCAATCTTGGATACAGATAAGAAATAATCCATCGACTGTCTAAATTTATTTCAAATTACAGTATACGATTTAGTGGATAAAGCAGTTATTTTCCTCAGACTTTAGCTATTTAATTAACCTGTTTTGTCTTCACTCGCTGCCAGGTACTCCCCTTACTCTCCCTACGGCCCCTCTCCACCCCCTCATCTACGTTCCCCTCTACACAATGGGTACAGCGCTGCTAACCCCTCGACCTCCCCTCGTCTAGACCACAATGTAAACAGACGTGCAGAAGCTGACTACATATATTCGTCGGGCGCCATATTGAAGCCGGGCACACTCGTCTGACATCGAAATTAATTACATAGAATTCAATTTCTGTCAATAAAAGTTATATAACTAATCTTTTCCTTTGTGATTTGAGGTTGTAAATATTTCCTACCTAATCAAATTCACGAATTTCCATAAATATAAAAACAATGATTCAAATGCAATAAAATATCAGCGGTACGGGTGTACAAGTACGAACGGGTGCGATACACCGTATACCGGGGCGCTTCAACTAATTTAATAGATATCTAAAAAAAACTAAAATGCGTAATGGCTTAATTTTGGTTATTAATGCATTTTTTCAGTATAAAAACCGCAATTTTTAACAGAACATTCTAATTATCTAAAAGGATGTTACTAGCGTATAAAACAATCGCGTACTTTTAAATAGCTCAAGGAAAATCGTAGAAGCATCACCTTTCAAAGATTACTCCATTTTGTCATTTTTGGGATTTCGATTTGCGAACGGTCAGAACACTTAACATTATTTCAAGGTAATACATTTCTCGTGTGAATATCGGGTCTGAACGAAGAAATTTTCCTTTGATTATAAACGCAATTTGCACGTATTTAGAAGTTATTTGCTATATAGTACAACTAATCTTAGTCTGTGGATAATTTAGTCACTCCGAGCAACTTAGTTCAAGAAATAATAGTAAAAAAGTAGGACCTGAACGTTATTCAAGAAATCGTAGTGAAATATTACAAAGAGACTTGCCATTACTACATCATTAGAACAAGGATTGATGAAGGATAATGATTAGATGTGTTAAAAGCCCTTTCAAATAAATTAATTTAGATAAATACTTTGCACCTAGAACGTCCGAATCCTTGCACGCTAGATAAAAAGTGACTATTCTCCTATATTCTTTCATTAGCTTACTCGATTAGAATATTTTTTATTATCTCCCAACAAATCGCACTTCTCCCCAGAAATTTTCCCTAGTTAAACTACTCTATTAGTCAAATTTCATTTTTTTATACCCAATATAAAAAATTATTCGAAGTTTGATGAGCGACTGCCTTGATCAGAAGCGAAAGAATGACGAAGGCCGCTCAGAAAATATCGTTTCATAGCTCTCAACAGTCAAGATCAATAATTCATAAATGTGAGGCAATTAATATAACATTAAATAATAATAATCTTAAAATTGGAATTGAGATTGTGATCGCAGTTTAATTCATTTCGAAATGCAAGGTTCTGATGTAATTCTAATCATTTACGTATTCGTAATTGCGTGATTTTCATGCACAAATAAGGCTGACTCGCCAGGCGTTCACAAAATTATCAAGTCATGGCGCAGGGCAGTGTTTTCGGAAAATTTTTCAAAAATTTCAAATTTTTGGATGATCGCAAAGCTTCGCTGATCGCAAGGTCGTCTTAAAAAAATGAGGGCTTAGAGATCCAAGTTTTGCACCCTCTATTCACAGGAGTTAAACATAAAAAGCGTATTTTCGTTCATAAGACTCTTTTTGAAATCTTACATTAAACTGCTAATTTCACTCGCTGTTATTATAATGTGTACGAAGGCATTCATAATTAAGAAGAAGCTAAAAAATATTGCACATATCATTTCTTGTATACCCGTTAGTTAATGTAGAGCGAGTAGAATCAATCGTATTTAAAGCAATCACAAATAATTATTAATTTATAAGAGTAGCTTATTCATAGCTGCACCACCCAATAGAAACTGTGCATATCACATAAGATTGCCGGAAATTTACGGGCATTTAACCACATTTATGTATCTGAAAGTTCGATCAACTTGCCAGACGCGGGAAACTCGAGCAACGACTGTATGGAGCAAATGCGTGAGAACATTTTCACTATTTTTATTCATTTTGAAATTCATTCGACAGACACTTTACATTAAATTTGTTTCCCCAGTATTTCGTAATAAATAATGTGCCGAGATTATGATAATTTGTTCGTCTTTCATGAACAAATTTCATCAATTTCATCAATCAATTTCATTTCATCTTTCACCCCGATTAATTTAACGTAAAATGCCATATTCCGAAGAAAGAAGCAAGTTAAATGTGTGATAAATTTTGACACAACTGTAAAAATAATTCACTTTGATTAAGGCTTTTCTTCTTAATTTGTCATTAGTGGTTGACACTCAAGAACCAATAACCTTAAGTTCGGATACCAATAATCAAATGAAAGAAAATATGTTATGTTAAATCTACATGATATATATGGTAAAGAATTTATGCACGGCCTCAGTGTAAATCAAGCCTTGTGATCAGAGACACATTTGAGAGTAATAAATTAAATGTCGAGAAACACTGGAAATTATGCCTGGCTTCCCTGTAAACACGTTGTTCCTTATTGTAAAAATCGCATGATATCTTATTATTCCACGTTCGAATTGGAATTACAGAAGTATATATTTTTTTCCACGTTCGATTGAAAGAATCATTTTGTGGCTTCAAAGTTTCCAAAGTTCATCAGCAAAAATAAAAATTTTTCATATACGGTAGAATATTTTTCCTTGATTTTATTAGTTGATTGTTTTCTAATAATTAATGAGGAGCGGTTATTAATGAAATTCATTTTATTTACTCATGAACAAATCATTTTCAAAATTATGCAAAGCTTTCCCGTGTTTCCTGTGAAATCAATAAAAAATTTTGTATATCATAAAAAATTAAGATAAGCTTTGCTTGTTCTGGGATGCATATAGAATTATACTCTTTAGAAAAAAAAGTGAAAGTAGTTCTTTGAAAGCTTTATTTTCACATTCCATTCTTCCGTCATTCTCCATCATTCCATTTCTATGGTATAAAGTTCACTTGACGCTTCATGCCATTAATCGCACACCCAAGTAACGCTTCTGAGCCTTAGTGCCGCCTCCTTGTACATAATATCTTTCAATATACATTCTGCAAGATAATTATAACTCCTAAATCAGGCTCTTATAAATCAAAAGCTTTCTTTCTAATCAGCAAGCTTTGGTAAATGCTCATCGCAGTTCAATTGTAGGCGCTCAACCGATTTACATTTTGTCCCGCTCATGTAAATGTTTCTGCTCACGAGTTTCATCGTAATTGTTGAATCACGGGCTATAATGGACGGCACCGTTCACTTTTAGATCTGTATTCAACCCTTTATTTGAATTCGCTAATGATATAAACCCAAATGCTGACGATATCCAGGGGTTGGATTGATCTGGCATCTCAAAGAAATTTTGCTGCCATGCTCCAAGCTCCAAATTTAATGACATCATCTTCCGGCGCTCAGGGACAATCTTTCAACATATCCAACGTTCTCTTTGGTCGTCCAAATTCCCGTGAAAGTATTTTACGGATCTTTTAATGTTTTATTCATGCGCGGGTTTGCCGCTCGCAAGAAATTATTGATGGCTGAAATGAGGATTACAGTTCCATCGCGTACAGATTGCATCGTTTCGTGACAGGATAAAAAACACAGACATCGGTTAAAATTCTCCAGGATGTTGTGTCCCAAAGACCATCACTGGAATTTGTAATTTTGTAATAAATTGAGATTTCCGGTTGAAAACATTTTCTTGTCCCCAATAAAACTTGGTGTATTCTGGGTTTTAGATCTGAGGATTCCTTGCCCTCTTCAATTAATGGGCTTCATATGAAGCCCATTAATTGAAGTCAGGCTTTCACCTGAAGTTCATTAATTTGCAACTTTGTTCAACATTTATAAATGCATTCACTTATTGTTTGACAGAAATTGAAGCCTTTCTTAACAAGGAGCAACAAATTAACCTGGCAGGCAATTATTAATATCTGTGAAAATATTACAGCCTAATGACGGTGAGACCTAGTTACGAACTATAATAAATAGAAGGCCTTATTTGAAATCAGCTATAGTGTACTGAAATCATCAAACCACTAATTGAGAATCAAAAGAACATAATGCTTGACTCTATAATAGGAACTCTAAACCTTAATATTTGATTACAAAATTAAAAAATGTGATGATTTGGCATTCAAGTATTTAGAATACGATGTTTTGGTAACATCGAATCAATAGCAGCAGGAGCAACACTCGTAATGATGAAGTAGGAAGTCCGTGTACCAATGCACTTCCCTCCTCTCTTGCTGAACTCTACATTGAAAAACCTCGCGAACTTCTTATACCTACAAATTCAAGGCAAATGCAATCAAGTTACAGTCAATTATTAAGTTAGAAGAAGCTCGAATGAAGAGTGTTCGTTACGAAATATATCATCTCTAAACGCGTATTTTTAAATCTCGCTTTAACTGGGCAGGGTGGCAGGGTGGCCCAGTGGTTAAAGTTCAGAGTACCAGGATTGGCGCAGAGAGGCGCGGGTTCGATCCCAGCTCTGTGCGCCAGTTTCTGGTCAGAATCGGCAAGGAGACCGGGCGGTTAAGCACATTAGAATTGTAGCAGTGAGTTGCGAGTTCGAGACCGCAAAATGCTGTGAATGTTCTGCGATGTTAAGAATCGGCTACAGGCCTACGGCCTAATAACGCTGAAACCGCTATTATTATAATGAAGCTCCTGTGCGACGTTCAGTATGCACACCTAATACCACTGGAAGTAAATAGAGCGATGTATTTTTACTCTCACCTCAAACTAAAAAACACAAGGATTGAGCGTCAACATAGCTAGTAGAAATGCAGTGTACGTCCATGTACATAGTGATCACTGCAAGAATGGGTACAATAGTATACTTGCTTTGAGCGTTAGACGCCCAGTGCAACCTAACCGCAGCATTACCAGCAGCTTCTCTTTTATTAGAGTCCAAGGGCTGCACTAACAGAAATAGTTAAGAGTTCTCAACTCCTGCAGCCAATCACTGACTGAAAAACTCACCAATCTCAGACGCGAAATCGGCCGCTACGCACACTTCATCAACTATATGTACGAAGGCGAGTTATATTAGTATTGCCCAAGGCAATTTAGGAACTTGAGGTCCCCACTCATGTCTTGGTCTTGTTCTAACGACATGTAAGTGGGAAGCTAAGGATCTTCAATCCAGGAATTCGCGATTTTTCCCTGTTAAATGGATTTCAATCATCTTCAATCAAACTACTAAAAATATAATAATTTCAATATGGACGCAACCAATGATAAATTTATCTTTTTCTGATCCTGGAACTCATCAATATAATACATTGTAATTATATTGAAGATTTACTGCAAGTTACTGCCTATTTATTCATGGCCAATAAACAGTGATGAAGCTACCGCTAATATACTTAATCTAGGATTTTAAAGCGCATCAATCTGCAACCTAATGCCTCATAATTTCTCGCTCAACAAGAAAACATTTCAAAACAAATCGTTCTTCCTGTAGTTAATTTGTATTGCTAACCGACATATCTAAATCACAATATAATCTCTGAATCATTAATCTTATTAATATGTTCATTCTAGTTTCAGATCACTTTGTAGAATTACCACAATATCCTTATGTACGTTCCTAATACATTGAAAACAACTTAATCATGGGTAAAATGCTTGTAGGTCATTTGCATGGAGCAACCATGTTCTCCCTTATAAACCCTACCCCCATTGAGGATCAAAACGCCTAAGCTATGCTCAGCATCTCTGCCTGCAGACATTCATGTGCAAACTTGAGATCATCCTCTTCTCTTTATTGAGAATAAATTCAATGGTAAGATATCCGATGCATCCATTCTCTCGACTTGCTTTAAGAGATGAAATTCAGGCTGCATCTCAACTTACGTGACGCAAACGAAAAGTTTTCAAATTTTCTTCTCAACTCCTGACCAATTCCCGGACCAACATCGAGTTGCTTCATATTTCGTAGCTTGAACATCGCAGGTAATCGTTATAGTTCACTACGTTGTGAACTCGGCAGATTCATGACTCAGGAGATAGTATTCGCACCTCTTTTGTGTAAATTTAATGATATTATTTATTGTTCAAATCGGTTTAAGATTTCATATGGCCAGTAAAATCAAATTGACAACGTGCATTGTGAATTACAATTAAAGATTTGAATTTCTTTATAATTGTCTGGGTTATCCTAAAATGAAACAGAATAGGCAAATACAACGCATGCACTACAACATTTGCATGAAGTAACCTTCTCTTTTTTAATAATTGATCTCACTTTTAATTGCTTTAATATTTTTAATTGAATTTAATAATTGATCCCTTTGGATAAAGCTTAATTTTTGAAAAATAAAATTGCCTTCACATTTCTTGTGACAGGCGGGTGGCAGGTAATTTCTACCTCATCTTCTTTTACTGTAAATTTCGAAGCAATTATATGAATGAAGAATTCTGGAACTGCTTTTGAAACTTGTGGGTAGATAATATAAAAGATGAATAAGTTATCTTAACTAAACTAACAACAATGAGAAAAGGAACCGCGCACAACGTAAGCAACCCTGTGAAGAATTTCGGCCCCAATTCAAAGGCTAAAGCTAAAGAAAAATATTTATGATGTGGACTTTTGGGCAAGTTTTTTACGCCAAACTGTGGGGGAAATGATAAACTGAGGCCCTCACGCAAAGCCTAGATCAGCCACGCAAAGAAATTCCATGAATGGCAAATTGGAAATCCGATGGAAGGCAAAAAACTTCGTTGTGCCTCGCAACAAATATGGAGTTATTTTTCTGTGGTCAGGAGCCGTTTCCTCCAATTCGCTCAGCCGAGATAAAATTTTACTCAAATAGCAAAAAATCATTTTTTTACACGTTTGCGAGACTTGCCGATACAACTTGGAGTTCTGTCAACAAATAATTCAAGGCAATTTACAACGCAAAATAATCCTAAGCTATCAAATCAAACCAGCAGAGAAAACCGACCTCTCCGTAACAATAATGGCTTGGCGCAAGTTTTTGAGCAGCAACTTCTCTCATTGAAGTCGTGCTGGAGTTTGTCTTGAATCCATTTAATCTTTCCTGAGTTCTTTGTATCCATTCGCTGACTAATGCGCCAACAATTACGAGGGAGACTACTTGAAGATTTTTCAAGCTCAGTTAAACAAATTCTTGTTGATTAGGCCATTAATTTGGTTCGATTCCGAATTTTTAAGTAGATATATGTGTCATATATAGTAATTTGGTCTACAGTTCAATAGAGCACAAAATTTAACTTTATTTGTAAAAAAATGATATTTGCTTAACCGCAGTCTTTTTGAAGTTGCGTGTGCATTTTTATAGTAGAGTAGAATTTGGCATTATTTTGTACTTCTAATGAATAATATGCGCTTTGCGCACTTATTTACGCAATTATCAGCATTCACAAAAACGCAAAAAAATTTGTTTAGACACTTTTGTATTATTTTCAGTCACTTCCAATCTAGCAGTTTTTACCATCATGCTTTTTTCCGTGTATCAATGTTGGCAACCATTTATTTTGTAGTGTTAAGCATTATTATACGCAAGAGCCCCAGCTATACGCTTTTTAAAAGTCTCACTTCTCTCCATGATCTTATTTTTTTTAGACGGAGATGAAAGTCAAACTTGAAGCAAGGCAGGTCTTTCAGCCGCTGCCCTCTCCATTCCTCCGATCCCTCTAGGGAACCCAAAGGACTTTACGAATCGTGTTTGTGTTTGCAGGTTGGCGAGAGGGCCTAAAGCAAATAGCATTGTGGCCGAAACACAAAAATTTTCTTTGATCATGCATCTCCGTCAAACCTCGAGAGTTCTCAGGCGAGTCTTAACGCATGAGCTATGCATATTGGCCACCAGAATGTATTTCAATGCCTTTACAAAACATCAAAGAAGCTCGTGTGTTCGAATGCAACACTGGAAATGATGTTCTTCCATAGAAAACATGAGCAAATAATGGCGTCATATGGCCCTAAATTCAGATCGAGAACTTCGCATTTTGAGCAAAATTTGTTGTGTTTTAACGTAGGTTTTCTGCGACGTCGAAATCTAATGCAATGACGCTGCTCTTTCCGTTTTTCTTCATTAAAATATGATTTTCGAAAAAAAAAAATGATTTTTATTTTAAGTTTGTAGGTCCAGTATTTTTTGTAGTAAATTTATGCAATTCTTTGTTTAGAGTTCCGAAATTGATTTAGTTACAATTTCATGGTTGCTCAGGTTAAGAATTTCATAATTGCTTAGATTAAGAATTTCATAATTGCTTAGATTAAGAATTTCAGAATTGCTTAGGTTTTGAATTTCGTAATTGCTTAAGTTTAGAATTTCATAATTGCTTATGTTTAGAATTTAATAATTGTTCAAGTTTAGAATTTCATAATTGCTCAGGTTTAGAAATTTATGATTGCTTTAGTTTGGAATTCCATTGTTGCTTTAATTTATAATTCCATAGTTGCATTAGTTTAGAATTCAATAATTGCTTCAGTTTGGATTTTCATAATTGCTTCAGTTCGGAGTTTCATTATTACTTTAATTTAGAATTCCATAATTGCTTTAGACTAATTGTCAATGGACACAATAGACATTTCTAATTAGGAAATTTACTGGCTCAAATTGCATAATGCCTCATGTCATAATGCCTGATCGCAAATAATAAAATGCATTGCACAGAATAGAATAAAATTTAATTCGTGTGTTAAGATAACATGGCTGCAATTTTCCCGTTAAATTATAATGACACTCAGTTTTTAATCAGTGTACATAGTAGGTATATTCTACACTTTCATACCATGTAGTTGCATTCTATATTTTATCTTCAAGTAAGCTTTATACTCGCTGAATTTTAAAACAAAACGAAATCAGTAGAAGCGCATTGCAGGCTTAGTTACCGAAGAGTTTCATTTCCAGTTTTGTAAAAGTCGTCATTTCCATATTGTCGGAGCGCACCGAACAAATTGCAAGTCCTACTACATGCATTGCTCTGCCGAATTTTCAAGTTTCCTCGGCCGCATGATAAAAGTTTCGAGAGATCTTGAGCTCTGTTTGCGAATTCTGTGATTAAACCGAGGGTTTTACAGCGCTTCTGCAATGAACTACGAGACGATGATGTTGCAAATTTATTCCATGGCGCCTAAACTTCTGGTGATGGTGCCGGAAATACCGGAACATGACCTCACTAACTTAAACCATAACAGCATTTTCTATGACCATAGTCAGTCATAATTCTGGTCACATTTCGTACATCATTACATGTATTTATTGGCAGGTCAACTCGAGTAATTCAAGTTTCTTGTTCTTAGGATTCAAGTAGAGAATTCCACAGAAATTCAACCACCCTGACTTGGCAAACTTGAATTTTCTTGACTGGACACAAAATTTGACAGACGTGCTAATCCATCCAAAATAGAGTGCCGTAAAAACTCTAAAGCTCGCACTCTGCCCAAGTCAAGGCAAGGAATTCATTCAATTAAAGTCTTTCGAGTGCTTTTCTTTCGGATGAAAGTTATCGCGTTGACTTGAAAGAGGTCCTGAAAAGTTTTCTTTTCTGAAGCGAGTTGTGTGTTTGTCCGGAACTGTGAGCTTTACTTTCGTGACTCAATCCTCGACTGTGGCTTCAAAAGCTGGCCTGCAGCTTCTGATCCGTTGCCATGCGAAGAACAGAGGTAGTTTGATGACAGAGTTGGGGGAGGAGTGGTATTGTGGTTGCTGAGAAATGGTGGTGACGAACAAAACGTGGCTGAGCGAAGCGCTGTGTTTGAGGTTTGGTGGGGCTGTGTAGTTTGGGGTGACAGCGGTACGTGAGGTCGAAGGCTTCGTTCAGTCTTGAGGGTAGCCGAAGAACAGAGGTGCTAAGGGACGAATTTATGATCTAGATATACTTTGCGTCTTGAAGTCTCTATCCGAGAAGGCGTTGTGGCCATCATTCCAATATTATCCAAAAAATCCACAATCAATGCATATGCGCCCATCCACATTCACTCAAAACTGTCGTTTCCACTGCACGTTGTAAATCTTGACGTGAACTCGTCACGTCATCCACCTCATTCTTGAATTCCCCGCGACTCGAATATCTCGAGGAATTCTGGCCACAAATCCTGCAGAACTGCAGCCTAATAATGAAATTTTGATTAGAGCTGCCGCAGCCGTCACAGCTTCATCACTTCATTATCTTTCTTGGCGCGAATTGCGAGGACGAAGGCGCCAATTACGACACGTCTGGATGCGGCTTGGTCGCCACGTCAGGACATATGTGGCAGTGATGTTCAGCATGACGTGGCAGTAATGTTCAGCATGACGTGGCAGTGGTGCTCAGCATGACGTGGCAGTAATGTTCAGCATGACGTGGCAGTGGTGCTCAGCATGACACGACGTGATGTTTATCATGAAGCACTGTATGGCACTCGATCTATTCGGATCCTTTTTGCAATCCCATCATTGTTAGTGACAGTTGTTTCACTCCGGAATAAGGACCTAGTCATTATACGACATGTTTGACATGGCAAGACATGAAATTTGGAGCTCATGGCAGCATGGCATGAAGACCATGTCTGGATACGTCGTGGTTGACATGGCGTGACATAAAGTTTAGACCTCATGACAATATGGCATGAAGACCATGTCTGTATACGACATGGTTGCCGTGGCATGACCAGAAGTTTAGAACTCATGACAACATGGCATGAGGACCAAGTCTGTAAACGACATGGTTGACATGGCATGACATAAAGTTTAGACCTTATGACAGCATCAGCGTGGCATGAGGTCTATGTCTGCATACGACATGATTGACATGACATGACCAGAATTTTAGACCTCATGACAACATGGCATGAGGACTCGTATTGCAATGCGAGATGGCATTAATTCACATTCGTGTTATTCGCAATCTGTGATGATGAAGACTCCTTTTAAATGTATTTCAATCGGATCAAATAATAATCATTGTCAGCCCGGCTGATGTTAATCAATATAACCAGGATGAACGACGATATTATCCTGTCTGAATGCCTGTTGATCGTTCTGTAAATGAATCATTTAATTGTAACTAAGCTTGCTAGCAAAAACAAGCCCATCCTTTTGTTGCCAATACAATACCATTGACTGATTGGCTGTATCGTAAATGAAGCTATAATTATGCTCCAGCGAGTGCAACATCCAATCATCAAATTGACTATTGGACTTTTCCTTGCGTGAAGGATAGCACGTTTCAAATTTGGTTTAAATGACTTGAAGAGAAGATGTTAAGTCTGATTCAGGGATCGATGTAGTCCTTAGATAACTGTAACTCCTGGTAATTATCTGTCCCAAAACTGCAAGAGTTTCCACCATAGCACACTTTGGCACTATGTTTATTACAGAAACGTAGTAAAACCGCCATATTTATTATTTCTCTGCAGGAAAATACAAAAATATAGCTCTCCTAGGGTCGAAAATTCTGCATGTCGTTAGGCGTGTTGCTTGTCACAGTTTTTTATACGTTTTAAGAATAATAATGGTTAATCACCTTAAAGTTAAAAAAATTTACAAAAATCAGGTTACATCAAGAAAGACATATTTTTATGAAATTCAGAAACTGACGATGGAGCTGGACTCCGAAACGTTTTCATTCTTAAGAAATGGTTAATATTCTGGCTGTTTTCTTTGCTTTTAAATTCCTGGTAAACTTGCGACTTAAGCAATCTAGTAATTTTTGTGCTCAGAAATTGGAATAAGACACATATTTAGGTTCCAAATTTAAAATATTTTTGGGAAAATAATTTGACTTCTTCTTCGCTATCTGCCACGCAAGCCCTGGCACCAGACCCTTACCTAAAACCTGTATATATGATACGTCCTATTCTCCTTCTCTTGATTTCCAAAGTGGAAGCCATCGGGCAGATAATCTCGCAAGTGCGAGACGACTTTCAACTTTCTAATAGGACGGAAATTCAGGCAATAATGTGCAAGGGAATCCAGGCGGTTTCTATAAAGCCTTTGTTACCGCGCTGGCTGCGCTCCACCCGCAAAACTTGCCGCAATTGCCCAAAGTTCTTCGCCGAGCGCTTCTGACTTGGCGCAAGAGAAGCGTGCGCACTGCGCATGAAGCTGTCACTTTCGCACTTCATGCGTCTATGATGTGATCAGATCAGAGAGGCTCTAAAAAATCGGAATATGAAAACCGGTTTAAAAATGACTATTCCCAAACTTATAAATATCGGCTCCAAAACAATCGGGAATAATTTTTTTTGTTCTCGACAGAAATTTTTTAGTTCAAAAGTCATATTTTTCTATAGTCTGCTCTCAATTAATTTTAATTATTTTTTCTTAAGAAACAAACTTCAAACAATATAATTTCATTTCCTCTATATTAAATATTTATTTATTCTTCGAGTGAGAATCATTCAATATCGTCTATCCTAATTTTTCATACTCGAAATAGTAAACAATATTCAGACAAACTACAACTCTCTCACAAGCCTCCAATGCTCACAACAAACTTGAAAATATCGAAAATTGTCGCTACAAAAATATTGACTGACAATACAAAAGGCGACAAACTTCTCTCCGGCTACTGGGCTCGAGAGCTGCTTTATTCATCACGCCTGCGTAACATATTATTCATCAGCCGTCTCGTCTCAAACTGAAATGATCTCCGAGACGTCTTCCTCGGTCTCGTCACAGACTGAAATGATCTTCGAGACGTCTTCCTCGGTCTCGTCTCGAACTGAAATGATCTTTGAAATGTCTTCCTCGGTCTCGTCTCGAACTGAAATGATCTTCGAGACGTCTTCCTCGGTCTCGTCTCGAACTGAAATGATCTTTGAAATGTCTTCATCGGTCTCGTCTCGAACTGAAATGATCTTTGAAATGTCTTCCTCGGTCTCGTCTCGAACTGAAATGATCTTCGAGACGTCTTCCTCGGTCTCGTCACAGACTGAAATGATCTTCGAGACGTCTTCCTCGGTCTCGTCACGGACTGAAGTGATTAATGATCTTCGAGACGTCTTCCTCGGTCTCGTCACGGAATGAAATGAGCTTCGAGACGTCTTCCTAGGTCTCGTCGCAGACTGAAATAATTTACGAGATATATTGCTAGGACTCTTCTCGGCCTCGAATGACTCTCGATAGATCTTGATGAGTCTCGTCTCGAACTGAATTGATTTGCGAGACATCCTTATCGGTTTCTTCAGTTCTCGATGAGGCTCTTACTATCTCCATAGTTCGTTTCTCGAACCTAGCGTGCGCCATTAGCAGACTAAATAATCTATGCTCTTGAGATTAAAATTACGGGGAAGTGGTAGAGAGAAAATATAATTACCTCTGAATGATAACTTAATAGTTGAAACACTCTCGAATTTTTTTAGTTCACCTTATTATGTACATGTTATGACACTAAATTTAAATAACACGTGTAACGAAATTCTGGCAAATATTAGCACTATAAGGTTTGACAATGTGCCTCTGAAAATATGCGTTTAAACATTAAATGCGTTTAAAATATGCGTTTCAACGACGACACTTCTAAAGAATCCAGTGTCTCCGATGCTACACATGTACAATGAATTTCTAATTTTATGTTCATATATAAAAAAATAATTTTGAATTTTTTTAATATGTAAAAATATTAACTTTTAAAATTATTTATTCTGTCAATCGATTCATGCATTGTCTCCGACTTTACGCAATTGTGCAGAATTTCAGATCGATTGAACAGGTAGAAGTGTGTTAAGTATCGATTAAAAAATTTGTAGCAGACTAAATTATTTTTTTTAATATTAGAATTTTTTTATTATTTATTCTATCAATTGATTCATGCATTGTGTCCAACTATACGCAAGTGTGCAAAATTTCAGATCGGTTGGAGAGGTAAAAGTGTGTTAAATATCGATTGTAAAATTGTAACAGATAAACAACAAGAAGTGAAGTTAAAGAGAAGTCCAAAAAAAGTTTTCTTGGTCATCAGGTTTCTGATGTTGAAAATGTGCCTTCTTAGTTTCAGTTGTTATTTGTTTTAACTTGCCGCAAATAATAGATGCGCATGCTGCGATATTCGTGCACATTTGTTCCGGAGTTTTAGGCTGATAAGAGCGTCTAAGCCGCAGTTTTCATCGCGTTCGAAAGCCTTTCGGTAACATGCAAATGTCAGCTTTAGAGATTAGCTTCAGTAAGCAGGGGCTCGCTTCTCTCGATCTTTAGTTGTTTAGCTGCCACCAATGAATAAGTACGGCATGAAATTGAATTCAATCCGACACTAACAATTTGAAATAAAAATTTCTTCATCTGCTGTCAGTTGTTGGGAATTTTGTTAATTGGTTTACATTTATGCATGATGATGAATGTTGTTAAGGTGAATGAAATTGTTCACAAAACACGAAATTTATTACCTTATTATTAAGTTCATGATTAATCCGAATGAATAAAAGTGAATAAATTGAAGGAGCTTCCAGGAAGTAATTTAACGCATAAAATAGGAAACTGGCTCATGATATTTATGTTAGAAGGCACTATTCCTTTAATATATTTTAGCATCTTATATTTTAATTCTTGATTGCACGCATGCAGGTCACAGTATTTTGTGCATGAATTCAAGGTCAACTACATCAAAAGTCTATTTTCTTATATTCAAATGTCTTATTTATATATTTTCTTTTATTCAAAAGTCTTATTTTCAAAGTCCATTTTATACCATATTCAGCCATAAATGTTCCCTAACTAGAATCAATGTCACGTGTAGAACTGATATCAAAACTTTTATTCGGGTTCCCCACTTACCCAAGAAAACACATTCGAAAAGTTGCAATAAAAAGTTTTCCCTCTCGGTTCTCATGATACGTTTTGAGAAGAATTCTTTTCTTATTTAATACTTGCGCCGTTTCTGGAACAGACACATCTTTCGGGGAAAAACTTTTCCAGTTGAAGAGGCTTTGGAGCTTTAAAATATCAAGTTAGGCCACTGCTACCGTCGGCCGAGCTCTCGTACCCGCAAATATTGGGTCTGACAGCCTGGTTCGCCTTCCCCGTATCTCTTGCTCTTATCTAGAGACAATTTCCGCTCATCCTCGAGCCTTAATCAAACTCAAAATTGAATTGCAATGTTCTTCAACGCACTTTTAGGCAAACAACGACCTATATGCGCATATTTTATGTGTGGTGCACGGTGGTATAAGATTTGGCCGTTTGTGACCTATCACCGATTTGCACAGCAATACGAGTCTCGAACCCGCAACTCATTGTTCCAGCTTAGGTGAAATCACTCTTTTTGCGGCCAATTTATCCTACATTGTAACTTAAAATCTCCGTCATAGAAGGCACCCCACGTCATCCGTTTGAAGCTAAGTTATGGTAGAACACTTCCTGAGCGCACTCCCTCTCCTTCAAAATCGGTGTGAAGGAGTGTAAAAATTAGATACGGCTGATTTTTTTTAATCGTAGAGCCATTGGCACCACAAACCCAGCTAAATTGAACCAAATAATAAAAGTTTCGTGACCTATGTTAGAGGTTTCTGTCCGCTTTATAAGAAGATAAAAAATTTCATGCGATATTGAATTAGAGAAAAACTATCGAATGATTTCTAATTCCAAATATTCTCATCGTTGCAATAAAACCTTGTATGTCAATTCAGCATTCGATGCTCAAGGGGCTGATGGCAGACAGAGCGAGCCCCCGGGAGACAAGATTTTAATTGCGGTCGGCTTCCTGGAGTGATGAAACATCTTTTATTATATTGCCGCCTTGGGGCTTCAAGGAGAAACAAATTAATTCTTCTCCTGAGAGATGAAGAAAGGCATACAATACATTGGGATCGTGGCAGGTTTGTCTCATAAAACCTTCTTGTAAACAAGAAATGTCTCATAACCCCTAGCATCTATTGATCTCCAGAGCGCCTCGGTGGGGTTTGCGGCCCACGGGAACGTGTATGTCACTCTACCCAACCGTGCCCCAGGCTCGGCCGGACCACTGTTTATGATGTTAGCAATACGCGTACACTTCATCGATACGTATGTATGTCACGGATCTGAACCAATTGTAATGATTATACGTGTGCATGTCACGGAATCTTAAACAATTTTAATGACGATAACACGTGTAAACGTCACGGAAATTTTAACCAGTTGTTATGACGGTAATCAGGATACATATCACGGAACCTTAACCAATTGTTCTGCCCGCGCGCTCTACGTCAACATTGCCTCAACTGATGACACAACTTTCTTAGAGTGCAGGGTCTCGTTAATGTTTGATGTTTGAGAATGTTTGCGTCCAATTTTGGGCCGCAGATGATGAAAATACTGTTCTCTATAATGATAATTGGTAATCAACTTAAGGTGACCCTTCTCCTAATGACGATATTTACAACGGACGGCAAAAAGCAAACCGGCTGCAAACGTAAGCCAGTAATTATACAGATTTCACCTAATGCTACTAGCACATATTATACATGCATAAAAATCGATGATTACTCGATGGTACTTGATAGAAGTTGAGTGTATTCACCACTTAACTCGGATAAAATATTGGTTCCAACGCATCGCAACATCTTTTTTAGGGTGTTTCTCCTCTGGGCCAGAGGTATTACCCTCGCGTGTTCACAATAACGTTAATTCTAAAGTAAATTCTGCAGCATTAAGATGAATAATAAAATTCACAACTTTAAGCAATTATTGTGGCAATCATAGACTGCACTCAACGCCTCTTACATAAATTGTTTTCGTAAATCGAGAGCATCGGCGACAAAGCCATTTGTAGGAAGTCTTCAGTCGGTAAATGCCACCTGCATCAATTGAAAATCTAAAAAAATGAAAGGGTTTCCGATTGAGTTCTATGAACGTATATCTCTCTTAACTATTTTAAGCGAGGTAATCAAATTTCAATTCTATTAATTTCAATATATTTTATTTAACATCATTATTATGTAACTCATACAACCAAATTTGGTTCCATTCAAATTTCGTCATAATTACGACAAATAGTTCTTCTCCTTTCAAATTTTGTTGTTTGCGGAAACAAGTTTTCAACAAAATTTCAAAAACAAGTTTCAAGTTTTTAAAAAGCTCAACCATTCAATCAAGTCCGTTCTACACGTTCTCAACACTGATCAATATTTTCATTCCATTTTTAGAAAAACCTGAATGACCTGCAAATTTTTATATTAATTTTTCTAACAAAAATTATAAAAATCATGAGTGAAATGTTTAAACTTAAACTACGTCGGCCTAGGCCAAGGATCAAGAGCTTTTAGCTTTAGAATTCAATAGGACGAAGGTATTCCGTGAGTTGGAATGTTCGATTTAGCTCGTAACCTTCAAACGCTAACGGTGCCACTGTTCATAACAGTTATTGGAGGCACGCGCCGAGGCTCTCGGGGCGATATTTCCAACCTATTTCGTTTTGGAAAACTTAGTAAAGCTTGGCGACGTAGCGAGTGGCAATAGCAATGCTTGGCAATGGAGCGACTGGCAGTAGCAAAGCTCAGCGACGCTGACGCAGCGACTGGCAATAGCAAAGCTCAGAGACGCAGCGACTGGCAATAACAAAGCTCAGCGACGCTGCGACTGGCAATAGCAAAGCTCAGCGACGCAGCGACTGGCAATAGCAAAGCTTAGCGACGTAGCGATTGGCAATAGCAAAGCTTAGCGACGTAGCGATTGGCAATAGCAAAGCTTAGCGGCGTAGCGATTGGCAACAGCAAAGCTCAGCGACGCAGCGACTGGCGATTGCTGGACAACGGGCGTGGAGGAGGCATGTACTTGGAAGCATTCTATACAGTTATTACTGTGGTTTCATTTACAGTTTAATACACAGTAATTTTTTGTGCTCGTATTTTTTAGTGAGTATTGAAAGAAGGATTTTCAGTCAAACAAACGAAATTCTCACCAACACGTATAAAGAAGTCGTAAAGAGTTCGAATATGTTATAACTTTACACACCATTGTTTTTACTTTTCTTTTGGATAAAAAACGCCTCAAAAAAACTCTCAATATTGACTTCGAGAAGCCAAGTCCGTGTTAGAATAACCAAGGCAAAACATTAGAGTGTCAATTAGATTGTTTTCTTGTATTAAAAAGCTAACTTTTGATATTCTCTATTTTCTTAGAACAAAGCATATCCCATGTGAGTTTTTTAGGAAGGCCAGAAACACCACTTTACCTTCAATAAAAGGGAGTTTCCTGGGACAGCAACTCGCTCGGAAATTCTTTGCGTCTACGGCCAGGGTCCTTGGCAAGAACGAGTTTTATTGTGCCTAAAATACCGCCAGGCAAGTTCTTCTGAATCCATAAAGATTTAACTGCCTCGGCTCAAATGCGCTCGAGAGACGTTGTTTCATCTGCGTACTTGCATGGTCTTACGGGTTCCTTTGCACGGCTCCGGTGAGCGTGGCTTTAAAAAGAGATGAGTTTAAAAGGGCTTCTGCTTCGCTATAAGTACTTTACACCGCTCCGCGTGAACAGAGGAAATGAGCGTTGAAACGTGTCAGGAAAATTACGCGAAACATTTGCACTTCTGAAAACGATCATTGAAAAAAAATTTTCCAGGTGACGCTTGTCATCTGCAGTTCCCAGAAAAATTCCCTAATTTTGCACAATTATTGGGTACGAATAGTTATCATGTACACGCACTACAGCAAATCCGTTTGAAAATATTGCAAATCTCAACTGAAATCTTAAACATAAATCTCCTCTTTAAAAATTCTGGACCATATAAGAGCGAAAATCTCGGATTTTGGCATGAACTTTATGCGATATAAACATTCGAGCAAGAATGGAAAAATTGCATAGTTTCCGCTGATTAAGTCGAGGAAGTTTGCGGCCTCGACATGTCCTCGAGTTTCTGAGGAGCGGGCGACAGGAAGGAAAAGCTATGACAAACAAGAGATGGGATTGCTCTCGGACGCACATCTTTTTTAGCGGTACCTTAAAGACTCTGTCGCACATCTCTGTTTTTCTCGGTGAACGATTCCAAGTTTTACCATTATTTGAACTTGGCTCGTTAAGAACCCCTTTAGGCGAGCTGAGCTATCGCACATTTTTTTGGCCTAGGGCCCGCGTTCACTTCGGGACTTGTGAGTCTATCCTGTACATTACCGTGATATATAACATTGCGTTACCGTGACGGATTTGTCCCGCAAATATATACTGTACGTGACCGCGATATATAATATTGCGTCACCGTGACGGGTTCGTCCCGCAAATGTATACTGTGCGTGACCGTGACATATAACATTGCGTTACCGTGACGGATTCGTCCTGCATATGTATACTGTACGTGACCGTGATATATAACATTGCGTTACCGTGACGGATTCGTCCTGCAAATGTATACTGTGCGTGACCGTGATATATAACATTGCGTTACCGTGACGGATTTGTCCCGCAAATGTATACTGTACGTGACCGTGATATATAACATTGCGTTACCGTGACGGGTTCGTCCCGCAAATGTATACTGTGCGATACTGTGAAGGAATGTTCCGAATATTTCCGTGATTGATTTTTGTCGTTCAAATTACCGAATTATCGTAATTTCCAACGATACATTATACAGTATGAATTTGCGGTCGTATTATCACCTGGTAATCGGTTGTGAAATATAATGAATTTTTTAACCGAATTTCTGAGCCTAGATGATAAGGTTCTGAAAATTTTACTATGGAGATTACTGTACAATAATACCTGACTTGTCTGTGTCGGTTCAGAATTTCAGGATTTGAATGAAACGTGGAAATGATTTTTGTAACATTCTTCTTATTAAACTAATTTGCAATTCAGTTTTGACATTTAGCAACGCGCGTACTTTGATCTTGCTTGCCACCTAGATTCAAATATATAACATAACCTCAATGCATAAAAATCGTTTACAGTATGTAGAATTATGCTGCGAAAATAATTTGCAAATTTCATTCAAAATCATGAAATTCTGAGCCGACATAGACAAGTCCTGTATTATTGTACAGTAATCTGCATAGCATCACCTCGGCGCCTGGTTCGGTGTTGAGGGCCGTAGAGCGCTGTTATTTGTTAGCACCGTATTACTGCAACGAGCTGCGCTTTGTTCTTAATGACCGCGTCTAATGGAATGGAGCCGTGCAGGGCCGGGCTACGATCGCATGCACGGCTCTGATTGCAGCCACGGCGCAGGCCAAAGATGGACAGCCAGACTTGAGGCTTTTATTACCAGGAATCGACATGCACGCAATAATGAATTGATTAGGCGCTTTCTTGGAGCCGCTATGTAAATTTCGTTGAGACGTTTGCTGCACATATTGCCCAGACGTTTGTTTCCTAATTTTTCATGGTCATTGGTTATTCTAAATATTATTTAGAACACTTTTTCCCACATTTATGAAGTTATTTTAATCCTTTTGCTTGAACTTATAGAACTGTATTTAACTATTCGTTGTAAACAGATTCGTGAACAAACAGTCATCTAGGCTGCCATTCAACAGCTCAAATTCGTCCTCATCGAGACTGGTATTCTGTGATGATCCCGAGCAATGTTGCTTCAATGGCGATCCCATGCCAGAATCTACAAAAATTACTCATATTCTTCATGCCACACAAGCGATACATCGCGGAGCGACTACGCTCGTCGCATGGATAAGCTGCATCGTTGGCCGAAGACAAATTTTACCATTTCCAAAAATCCGCTTAGCCTTCAGTTCAATATTTATCCCCGGCNTGTGCCTATTTATCAAGGGAAAATAAATGAAAATACACTTTCGCACTCTCCTCTGGAAGAATTTTCGCCTTTTATGATAGATTAACTAATACTGAAAATATCCTTACGTACATTAATTCGTAAAAACAATTCAATTCAAATCCCTTTACATTTAACCAGGAAGCAAAGTGTGAGAACGTACCGTGCAATTACCACAGACACAACAAAAATTAATTTTCTCTAAAATTATATTATATACATTGTAATCTTGTAATCAACTATTTTTTTCAACGACACCCTCTCAATAACATTCTTAGACCAGTTTTGGATTAATGGCAGTAATCAGCAGTTGCCAGTTAATCATATTCAGTTTCTGAAATAAATTCCTTATTTCTAAGTCAAACTCTTATTTCTAAGTCAATTCCTTTAATTAAAGACAGTAATTCTTTCTTTCCAATATCAGCGGAAAATACCGTAGATTTACAATTGTAAACATTTAATATCAGCTAAGCAGCAACGTCAAGACAGCGACGTAAAAACGCTGCCAGCTCTCAGTATTGTGTGGAGTAAGACTTAATAAAACAGTGATAATAAACTTAAATTCGTTATTTTAATCGGATTAAAGCATAGACTTTATGCTTCCTCTAACCCTCTTACGAGCTGAGTTATTCAGGGCTTTCGTAAAATTATATTTTCCACTTACGCTAGAAATTAATTTCCGCCTTAAAGGTTACGCAGAGAAATGGCGGCCGTGTGGCGCCGCAGAGAAATGGTCGCCATGTGGCGTCGCAGAGAAATGGTGGCCGTGTATCGCCGCAGAGAAATGGTGGCCGTGTGGCACAGCAGAGAAAGGGTGGCCGTGTATCGCCGCAGAGGAATGGTGGCCGTGTGGCGTAGCAGAGAAATGGTGGCCGTGTATCGCCGCAGAGAAATGGTGGCCGTGTGGCACAGCAGAGAAATGGTGGCCGTGTATCGCCGCAGAGAAATGGTGGCCGTGTGGCACAGCAGAGAAAGGGTGGCCGTGTATCGCCGCTGAGAAATGGTGGCCGTGTGGCACCGCGTGGAAAATTTTATTCTGTACGTAAATTCCAATAAAGCCAAAGAAAACATTATCTAATCATTCTTCTATATAAAACTCACATTGCAGCTGCCTCGGCTCATCGCACCTGAGGCCTGATTACACTGGTGATTGAAAATTAAGTTAAACTTCAAACGTTAAAAAAGTTTAATCAGGGAGTTCACAAGTTTCCACTGAAACGAGGTATTATGAAAGAATTATTCATTGCATTCATATCATTCCCATGAACAAAACATCGATTTTAACGTGAATGGAGCCAAAAAATGATGAATATGAAGAGCCAGCGCTACGCTTAGCCGCAAAAAGCACTTAGATGAGCCTACAGCCTCTCAGGAATGCATTAGGCTCATAATATGAACATTACGGCCTAATTCACAGTCTGGCGTCGTTATTGTAGAAACATTAACAACTTTGGAAGGCTTAAACCACGACTTATAAATACCACGACTTTCCAAAAGAACAATGCATGGCTTTTGCGCAGCTGTTGCGACTATTTCATACATGTCCATAAATATCGTCTGAAAATCACTAGGACTAAGCACAATTTCGAAGTAATTGCCGGTTGGTATGGAAACAAAGCATGACTGCGAAGTGAAATTATGAATGACGGCCCATTTTCTGCAGGCAATTGACAACACGAAGAATCAATGTCCAATTCAGCTCAAAATTACAATTTCAATGCTTAAATAATTTAGAAACACGAGTTCACGAATTTCGTACGTTCGCTTTTTCTCGCAATGATATTTGGTCTCCAAAGCGCCTTATTTTCATTTCATTTGATTTATGTTCATCTGACCTCCAAAAAAATAATCTCCACAACCGGCCTTTCACGAAACGGGCACTCATATTCGGAGACATTCATAAAATATTGAAAGACTTTCAAGGTCTCGTGAATGGTTATTCCTCAAAATCTTCACTATGACATTCAATAAATGAATTCCAGGACAACGCATCTGTTCGAAAGACCGCTTCATCCAAAATATCTTTCCCAAGCCGCACTGAAACTTTGAGCCCCGTGTGACTGCGAACATTTGCATCGTACATGGAAACAATTTGAACCAAAGTATTTGTTCGGAAGCTCTCATGTATGGAGCAAGTGCTCCAAAGATCGCACTCCAAAATTGTCAGGATTATCTACTGACCACAATAGACATCAGCACGAGCTTCCCTCAGCCTACGCTGTCCAGCCTAAATGATTCTCGTGTCGTTGGGGTTGTCCAGCAGAAGAAAAGATTGTGAGTTGGATTGGCGTACAAAGAAATTTGCAGCAGCAGGTATTAAGAGGTAATAGGATTTTCTTCCAGGTTTGTTTATTCCATCGACTTATGCCACGGGTTCCATTTTAATTATTCTGATGTTTTAAAAACCAGTGACGGTAAAAGTGATCCGATTATTGTTATTTTTGGCATGGATTTCATCTAGTGTATGTTTTACTTATTTCTCAAAATCATTTACGTCGAAGGAGAATCGTTGAAGAGGCTGTCAAAGACGCCCAAGCACAGCGGCGCGCAGCAGCAAAACGACATTGCCTTTACCTAAATTGCCCCACGAATTTCGCAAACCTGAATAAAAAAGCGCTCATTGGGGCCAGAATGGCCCTCGCGCTCGGGGTGGCGCGGTAATCATGAAAAATACAGTTTTTTCGGAACAATTCTGGGCGATGTCATTAATGTTGCCCAGGGCGACACGAGCGCTGCTAATTGGCCGCATATCCACCGGCCGCCACATTCCTAAAATTCGAAACATTTTAGCCGCTTGATAAAATGTCCATACCACTTCAGTTTTAACTTTTTGGTGCCCGAGGTATTGACGATACATGTAATGAAAACTATTTCGAAATTTTGTTGATTTCTCCAGTTTTAGAACTGACTTTAAGCGATCTTTAGTTAAACAAGTTTCCATATAATTACAAATTTATTGAAAATCAAAGTACAGACTAGCGCGTGTGCCGAATTAAACCACATGATGGGCGCGCGTCCTTTTCCATACGCCCGAATTCCCCTTTTCGCTGAAATGGAAAGATCAGTTAGCTTTAGTAATAACAACTCAGTTCTGCTCACTGTATTCTCAACTGAGCGAGTCTCAATCTATATAAATGTAAGTTCTTTACATTTCTCATAGCACGTGTCTCGTCTCACCTACAGCCATTCAAATTAATCTGGAGAATTAACAGATATACCATTAGGTTTATTCGTTCGATATTGTTTTCCAATTATACCGACGTAAAATGTTTTACACCTTCAAGCATTCACACCATTAAGCATTCATACCATCAAGCATTCACACCATTGAGCATTCACACCATCAAGCATTCACACCATCGAACATTCACACCATCAAGCATTCACACCATCGAGCATTCACACCATCGAGCATTCACACCATCAAGCATTCACACCATCGAGCATTCACACCATCAAGCAT